>NC_041345.1:12180447-12442947 GCF_004354835.1 Perca flavescens
GCTCAAGACAATATAAATACTTAACACAGGTGATATTGGTATGTCTAGTAAAGTAGTTTCAACTTTAATTTAAATACGTTACATTTTCCAGTTCATCCCATTAGGCTTTTTTGTGATTTAGTATAACTCTACACATCATTCTCAAGAAAGCTAACTTATCATTCAGACATGTGCAACTGTGAACCACCATCTCTCCATGAGAAAATCCTGTTGCAATGCAATTGTATCAAGTGATTGTATCAAGTGACAGTAAACAAATACACTAAATTATCATCTCACGCCACCAGAATGATCAAGATAATACTATATACATAATATTAAACCAAAATAATGTGATAATCATTGTAAAATGTTCAGCCTAATCAAGAGTAGGCTCATAAAATCTATAAAGTAATATGGTATGGCATCTGACTGACACCTAACCACAGACAGAGACAGAGACCCAGACTTACATACTGTACAATTAGAATTGGTGACAAAATTGTTAACATATTGGAGAAACTCTTGAGAGACAGAGCATCCCACTGTAGTCACAAAGAGGTGGTGATCATTTTCTGACCTTGTAATCGTGTAGGATCCTCTCAGCAAAAGCCTTGTCCAGCATCTTTCTGTACCACTCTTGGAGCCTCTTGGGCTTGGGGATCTTCTGGTCAGGAGGGTGGCAGTGAAAAATGTAGTCATCTCCTTCGCTGGGTGGGCAGGCCCAGATGTGACCCATCACATACCTGAGGGCAACAAGAGTTGTCAGCCACTTGCAGGAATGATACATAGAGCATTAGTTGAAATTGTGTAAAACACTACACCGTGTAAAGTTACTCTTAACCCACCCCAGTTTCTTCACATACTCCAGGTAGCCTATTAAGATCTCATGGTACACTGCAGTCCTTAGCACACGGGGTCTGAAGAAGTGAATGCTGTCGAGGTATGATATGTAAACCCGCCTGCAAAGCAAATATGGTGAATTTAATTAAAGAGCAATGCACCAAAATAAACTGAGACAAAATGCATGCATCATTCTTATTTTTTCCTGTAGTTTACCTGGTATTTGGAAAGGGACACTCTGAGCCGTACTCCTGGACATGCATGCCGAAGAAACAAACGTCAACCCCATCTATTTCCTCAAATGCAAAAAGTGCTTTGGTTCTGTAAGGAAAGGTCTCCACCATCTCGCCTGAGTCCACAAACCTGTGAAAACAAAAAAGCATAAGTAAAGTTAGGTTTATTTTGTGTTTTGGTCTTGCCCTTCACTACTTAATTTTTGGACACAGATATTTAATTCTATTTCTGTTTGTACAGGGGTTCAATTTGATCCAACAGCATGTACCGCTTTGTTTGGGGTTTTACCTCCTACTTTGCAGCTTCCTAAATATAAGTCTGATTTTGTAGCCTTTGTCTCCTTATTGGCTAGATGTTTGATTTTATTGAGGTGGAAATCTCCTGCGCCACCTTCTCACTCATCTTGGATCAGGGACATCCTTCAGTTTGTGAAGTTGGAGAAAGTTAGGTGCTCAATACATGGTTCTCTTGCAAAGTTTAATAAAACTTGGGGTCCATTTTTTGCACATGTTGAGGGATTGATTTTTATGGCTATTCCAGAGTAGCCACCCTGATTGTCTATTTATTGTGAGTTTTTTCTTGTGTGAATTTGTAGCATGCTGGGATGTTTTTTGTTTATCTCTGTGTAAGTGAATATATTGGGCTTTTAATTAGTAGTGGGTGACCATTTTGGTTTTTGTTTTGTTCTGTGTATTTGTTCTTGGGTTTTTTTTTTTTTATTTAATTTAATTTTTATTATTATTTTTATTTTTCTACTTGTTGTACTTGACACTGTTTTGACTCCCGAAATGTTACCTTTTGATTTTGTTATGTCACTGAAAAATCAATAAACAAATGTTTAAAAAAAAAAAAAGGTTTATTTTGTGGGTTTTTTTAGGCCTTAAAGGTCTAATGTGTAGGAATTTCTCTCATCTAGCGTTGAGATCATATATCGCAATCAACTCTCGCACCACGCAGTTCAAAGTACGTATTACAGCTACGGTATAGCCCTCACACTTCAAAAAGCCGGTCTCTTGCTCTTTTCAATATCCTTTTTCTTTTTCTGGACGAAGAAGAAGACTCCTGTTTCTGAAATTTGGATTTTTGAATACGTGTGGTCCTCCACGTTTCCTTCTTCAAACTTGCTGGGGAGCGACGATACCCATTAGCAGCATTAGCAGCACCTGTGAGTTTATCGTGTGACAGCGAAAACACGAAGAGTCAATGTGTGGGGGTGTGCTGGTGGCCTAGGGGTTTAAGAAGTCCGGTTGGACACCTTTATTGCATGTGTCCCCCGGTCTGTTTCATGCTGCGCATTCGCACAGGATAAGCAAAGGCTGTATTTTACTCAAATTTACTGACATTATTCCCTGCATATGATGTCAATGCTCGGTCAAAACATTCGTTTAAAACAATACGACCCAAATCACAGAGATGCCGATTCACATGTGACTAATATTATCAGGCAACCTCACACAACCTCTGTGTTAGCACAATTTCTTAAAAAGCACTTAAATAATCCCCAACTTCTCTCCTGGTTTGTTTCTAAGATGAGAAAAGTTCTTAAGTGGTAGGCGGTGTAGTTTCCAGCTGGGCTTACATTTAGAAAGCAGACACACAATGAAAACTACCATGTTATTCCACACTTAACAAATGTTTTAGCAAATCAGGAGAGGCACACTTTATCAGCAGGTGAGAGTCTTACCTAGACTTCATGCCAGGCTTAATCTCCACATTTTTGTCAGAGCTGGCCACCACTCGCACAAACACCTCACCAGCCTCTGGGTGGTTCTGCCTTTTCAAGTACTTATTCACTCTGTCTTCGATGTACGTCCCCAACCTGGTCGACTGCAACCCTTTACAAAGACCAGCACAAACACAAAAACAAAATGCTTTTAATATCAATTCAAGGTATAAACAAACATTGAGCCTTTTGTGATCAAATAAAAAGGAAAATTAAAATCAAATGAAATGTTACGGTTGTTTTACTATTAAATGCAACTCACTTCTGGCTGAAAACTTGTTCTCCTTTCTTGTTTTGCCAGACTTCTTCAGACAGTTGTCACAGATAAAGCTAGAAGAAGAAAGATCAAACTACAGTTTATAGTCAACCAAAGCCAGCAAACACAAATTCCTAGTAAGAAGTACGAGTTCTATACTCTGCAAATAAGATTCCTGTAAAGTATGCTTAAATGGCTGGATAGTTGTCCGACAGCCATAGCAAGACTTACCCTGTTGGCCAAATGACATCGTAGTGCAACACGCAGATCTGATGCATCTTTCGTCCACAGTCTTTACATTCAACAAACCTGGCAAGGACAAATATTTGCTTTTTTTGTGCTTTCATCGCAAAAAGTGTTAAGGAAGAATCACTGCCCTAACATAAATGACAGTCAAACTCAAGTCACTGTCCAGACAGTACTCACGGTTCAGGGTCCAACATGTCATTTTTCTTCTTTTCAAACTGCTCTTTTGATATCATGCTGCACAAAAAAAGAGATAAAGAGACAACCAAGTTCATATCAGCTGATTGAAACTCCTTTCCACAGAATAAAGTCGAGAGAAAACAGCCTGATAATCTCGCAAGACGATCATCAGGTGGTGTTCAGCCAACCGGGCCTGGTAACTTACGTCTGTGGCTGTGCCGGGTCGTCCCCCAGGGTCACACTGTTGCCCTGGATCTCGTTGAAGCACTTCTCACAGAAGTGATACCTGTCGGCAATAAGGCCATATTGGGGTGAACTGCAGCCAGCACACACAGTAGCAGCACAGGCAAACCGGCGTACAGGTGGCAGAATGCAGAGTAAACGGAGCACACGGCAACAACCGAGGACGGAGCATGGGCAGCGGACAGACGGAGGGACACATACACACACAGGCAGAGTTACAGGTACATGTTAGTGACAGATGAAATGGTCATGATTCAGCCACTCTCATTCAAACTGGAACAGAAATGGGGTAAACATGCTAAAAGGTTAATAATGGTAAATGAATGTGAAGAAAGAGGAAATACACTTTCTAACTACTGTATGTCAACATGACACCATCCAACTGCATGCTGGAATACGGAAAAAAAATACTATCATTTATAACATAAGCAACATGCATTATGAGGATAAAGGAATGTTACGGTTATGCTGATGGAGACAGAATGAGTGATACAAATACAAATGTGCAGGTCTTATAGAAAAACAGTTAAATGAATTGACTAAATTAATTTTATTGAAGTCAAGGGTATTTCAGTTCTAATAATTAAAGGAATTTAGATCAAGTTTTGTCAAATGATAACACCTTGCTCAGAACTTCTTGGACAATATAAGGAATTCATTAAAGTTTCATAAAAACTGAGTTTTTGCTGCAAGTCTTGAATCCTAAGTTGGTAAACCTCACAGCATTCCGTAGCAAGGATCTGTATTAATTGAATGGTGTGGCACTGGAATGATATAGAGGTGCAGAAGCAGATTCTGCCCACCAGGGGGAGTTTTGGTGCTGGTTCTCAGGCACAACAGAGATAAGGACAAGACAGGGCCAGATAATGCACAGTCTGCTTGGCCACAATATACAACTCATAGTGGTGTCTGTGACACCCCTACAAAGAGGAAAAGTCATGTGTATAAGTTACTTACAGCTTTGTTGACTGGTATGGGTGTATGTAATGGCCATGTTATTATCTTTGAAGATTAAGCTGCACACCTAATCTTTACAGCCCCTCTCTAGCCCTCAGCAGAGTGGTCATACAATTTTACCTGTTCTGGTAGCTGTAGTAAGTGCCGTCCCTGGAAATGGTACACAACTGTTTGCCATAGCAACACAGCGTCTGGGGTGAGAACTCATACTGTGAAAACATCAGAGAAGCATATTAACAATCCATGTCAGTTACAAACTGAAGTTGGCATTGAAGTTAACAACCACACACACACACACACACACACACACACACACACACACACACACACACACACACACACACACACACACACACACACACACACACACACACACACACACACACACACACACACACACACACACACACACACACACACACGTAAAGATAATGTGAAGTGATGAGATAAATATAGTTAAAAGTTCAGTTTTTCATCTAAATCCCCATTTCATGTTGTCTCACCTTCCTGCCGCAGCAGTAGCCCAGGCCCTGCATGACGGGATCAATCTCGGCTTCAAACACTTCTGCCAGTTTGGTGCAGTACTTGTAGACACGGGATGTTTTACGGTTGTACAACCAGGCATTGTTGAACATGAGCCACACATCTTCAACATACTGCCAAGGCTCCTGGTATTGACCTGTATCCAGCTTGCGCTTGATGGTGGATAAGTCAATAGGATTCTTCACAATGTCAAAGTAGTCCTGTGCAGCAGGGAGAGATACATTTGCAGGAATGAGCAAATCATGCTTAACAGTTCTTTCTGTGGGTCTTTAATATCGAAATTAAGGTATAGCGGGTATTGTGGACACTCACAGGGATGCCTAGTAGCATGGGGTCTACAGGTTGTCTGAAGGGCAGTGACTCTGGGTCTTGCCTGTAGAGGGCCTCAAGTGTCGGCATCAGGGCTTGTCTCAGCTCCTCTGGCTTGAAAACTGGACAAAAAATAATAATGTTAGAAGAAATCAAACACACACACACACAGCATACCTGTGTCTATATCTATATAGTTAGATAAGTCCTATCTAACTGTGCACTCTGATGAAAGATCATCAACATGTATTCTGGGGTGTGGGGAGACAGTAAATCATTAACTCTCAGACACAGGCCTATCATCTCTGTCTTGTTTAATGGATTTCACTGCAACATGAGCTGAAATAAATATGTGCAATAGTATACATTTACTTGAAATTGTGATGCATATGACACATCTAATTTTTGTATCACAAAATATAAAACCACAATACGTTTTACACACTTAATATATACAAAGAGATCTGTGTTCTTACTTTTTTTGCGGTTCTGAGTGGTGGAGGTGGTTGATGTGCCGTTGGCCCCACTTTCCTCCTCTTCTTTGGGTTCTGCCTTCATCTCCGGCTTCTTTTCCTCAGTTTCCATTGGTTCCTGCTTTGGCTCTGCTGCATCTGGTTCCTCCTTCTTCACCAGCGGGGGTTTGGTTTCACCATCCTGCTATATGAACACAACCAGGGTTAACCAGCTATCCTATGGTGCTGAATCAAGCAACAATTAGGGCTGCATGAGTTGGATAAAAAGTCATATTGTGATTGCGATTTACAATACTGCAATTGCAATCAGTAACACTTTACTTGAAAGTTTCTACATAAGAGTGACAGGACAGTGTTATGAACACATGACACGGTCATGACACATGAACCCTAACTAACCCTAACTTGTCATGACAAAAACCGAATGACACTTAATGACAGAAGCGTTATGTCAGAAACGTTTATGACTTGTTTATAATGTTTATGACATGTTCATGACAGTGTCATGTCACTCTTATGTAGATACCTTCAAGTAAAGTGTAACCTTGCGATCTAATAGTATCATGAGTCTACTTGCTAGATTATCAAGGAAAATGCACAAAATACCAACATTTTGAAATGTGTATTTCTTAACTTGAGCATACAAAGTTAAACGAGCATAAGGAGAAATACTTTTTTTATTTAACAATATTTCGCAAAATTAACTAACAAAAAAAACTTCTCGAAATAGAATTTTTTGCTTTGCTTTGCTCAACAGTATAAATGAAATAAATAGAACAATAAATGAGAAAGATACAAATTCTCATTAGAATAATACATTTTTTATGCCCTTATAAACAATGGCATTTAAGATGGGTGTAATATAATGGCTAGTTAGATCAAGTTACAAAATATAATCTGTACAACCTCTTCTTAAAGTCTGCATGCTCTGAAACCCTCTACACTTCTGATACCCACGTGACCATGCACGACACACGCGCTACTGCCTAAACAGACTGACAGACCATCTTTTGTGGACGTTGTTTCGAGGGTAGCGCTGAATACATCCATGGGGTAGCGTAATTCAGAGGGCAGATTCAACAAAGATTCAGCGCACAATCATAAATAAGGCATTAGTGAGAGTGAGAATGGCAGGTGCGGTAGGTGAGTGATGTCAGTGTTTCAGTGGTAAAGCAAGCGGAGAGAGAGCGGTGTTGGACTTAGCGTAGCAACTGTGTGAGACAAAAGCGAGAGGATAAAGATAGCAAAGACGATGTAAAGTTAATTAACGGTGAACAATAAAAAACATGCTTCTTAAGACACAGTGGCTTCATATATTGTCAATACTGCTGGTATAGTGAAGGGTGTTACAACGTGGAGACTGTGTCACGCACACAGCACACCTTTTATTTAAAATTGCACAATTCTTGCGGTTATGTAATCGCAGAGCGTGCATCGTGATTAGATTAATCGTGCAGCCCTTGAAACACTCAAGTATTAAATTGTTTTACTTTCTTTTTCCACTTTTGGGAGCCACTCCCACAAGTCATATTTACTTTTTTGGACATGGAATTTGAGCAGAAGTGGTTGGCTGTGGTGGACTGAGTTTGCAATAAAGGGATCACAGTAAATGGCTTCTGGTCAGGCCTACAGTAGCCATAAGCCATGTTCTTTCGGTTAATAAATTCTATTATAAATCATGAACATACCTCTATTTTTATATCTGGCTGCTTCTTTCCAGAGTTGCAGTCATCGTCTTCCTCTTTTACTTCAGGTTTGGCTTCAGTGCTGCTCGGCAAGGCCTGCTGGGAGCTCAGCTCAGCCACAGAGGCTGGGGTGGGCACTCTGTTATCTACACTCGCTGCTGCCTGGGACAACTTTGAGGAAATGAGGAAGATACATTAATCCACAGTGATCTTCTCTAAACAAAATCTTGACATTTCTTTAAAATGTGTTTGGTCAAAAGAACAGCTTTAACAGGAGCTGGCAAACTAATACAAGGGCTATAGGTAGTTTTCAGTAAGAACCAGTATCTCACCGGTGTGCTGGGGTGCTGTGCCTGCACTGAGGTGGGTTGCTGCATCTGGCTGAGGGGTTCTATCTGCCCCTGCAGGGGGGTGAGCGGCTGGGAGGGGTCAGGTGTGCCCATGGCTGAGGGGGGGCCAGGGAGGCTACTGGGTATGTGAGTTGGGGTGGAGGAGGGCCCACCCGTGGAGGCGGGAGTAGAGGGCCGCGGTGGCACCTGGGCCTGTGCAGAAGCATGGTGCTGCTGCAGCTGCTGCTGAGGCTGCAGGCTGGCAGAGGCATTAGGTGGAGGGGTGGCACCCAGGGTGGGCTGGACTACAGGGCCACAGGGCATCTGGGCGCCAAGGGATCCCAGTGCATTCAGAGGGAGGTTAGAGTTCTGTGGTTGCTGGAACAAAGAGGGATGGACAGTTAGCATACCAATACACACCATTCATACAGCAGCCAACATGCTGACACTCATTTGGCAGACAGAGAACACAGCACAAGTCTCCTCACCTGTGTGACACCAGCCTGTGATATGGGCTGGCCCAAGCCTACATTCAAATTCATTGCTCCACCTGCAGCGAACTGGCTCTGTGGCAGGAACTGGCCCTGATTGGCTGGCTGAGCTACCATGTTATTAGCATGACTACCCATCATTCCTTGAGTCTGAGGCATCCTTGACGGCGACATACCCATCTGAAAAAGAGGAGAGAAATAAAACAGACACAATCATTATTGCAGAAAGCCTCTAGTATCCAATGCCTTCCAAGTAAAATAAAGTGAATGCAATGCAGCATACATGCATGCCACCACTACAATAATCCTTTACAAGCCCTGTGGTCTGTGTGCTGAATTAAAAGACAGCATGGCAACAGATCTAAAGCCAGGGAGAATCATGAAATAGCTGTAAACCAGGCTTTAGGCTCTGCCATGGTTTAATTACAGATTAGTTATTGAAATCCAGGTGACTGGTTAATAGGGCTGAAACGATTCCTCGAGTAACTCGAATAATTCTAACTAAATATATAAATGTAACTAACGTTGTACCGCTCACTGTGTTCCGCACGGATGATTATTACTGTTTCACACCGAGCTGACGCTGCTGTTGACACATGCTGTAAAGACTGACGGCGCGGATTACAAAATAAAGGAGGAGAGCATGAATAGTGAGGCGCTGAGAGAAGATACAGGCAGGAGAAAGCTACAGAAGGTGTCCAAAGTTTGGAATCACTTCAAGCTGCAAAAAATAAAAACTCTGTACAGTGGATTGCAAAACTGAACTAGCTTAACGTTACCACCAAAATCACAAAGTCAATGCTACAGCAACTCAACAGAAAACATCCAGTCTACTCATCCAATCCACAGGGCTATTTCACAAAACCAAGATAAGGGATTAAGCTGGCATTTCCCAGTTATCCTGGCTCAATTTAGCCTTGACTTGGTTTCACAAAAGCACCTAAGTTACCATGGAGATTTATTCTGTACAGCTAGCCTGGTCCCGACCAGGCTAACAGCCAGGATTTATTAATCCTGCTGCCTTTTCTGTTCACTCAGCAGTGCTTTTACTTTATTGTTATCCGCCTGCATTAAACATAAAAAAACAGGTGCATATTAATGCTCATTTAAGTACTGCTATTATTTAAATTTGTGACCATTATTTTAATAATTATTCATGTAACATTGTTACTGTTATATTGCTGTATGAAGACTGCTGTTCATATTGTTGTTAGAAGTTTGATGACTATATTATGGCAGTTGTTGAGAATTAGAAAAGGCTGAAATGTGTTTTAAATGAAGTCTGTTACTAAGGGCAATATATAAAGTGCTGTACATGTGTGTTTCTATAGTGGACCAATGCACCTTACATTTTTTTTAGTTCACTGGTTTTTGTATTCTTTAACAATAAAGGATTCAATAATTTCGCATTCTTACCACACAATGTGTGTTGTCCAGTAAACTGGGACTATCATTTGGGAGGATTGCACAATTTTAAGAAAATATCCTAATTGTAAAATCCTGCCAAATTATAGACTTAGTTCACTGAACCAATAACTATATAGTGTAGACTACTGTGCATTCATGTAACAACAGGGAGAGGACACCTCAATGGTTTTTGACCTTATATTTCTGGGGGGAAATAACTGATGGAGATACTGCATTACATTCATGTTTACAGTGTGCATGAGATTTATCACTTAATTCTCTTTATAGTTTCTAGATTTTAGAGTCCAATTTCTTCAGTGTCTCTTTTGTATGTCCATATATACACAAGGGAGCAAATCATATAATAGGTAAAGAAGAAAAATTGTCAATATATTGTATTTGAAAAAACGTGGCAGATGATAGCGGACCGACTGAATGATCTAGTCTAAAAATATACATTTAAGAACTACTGCTCTTAACTGAAACCATTCAATGAGTCACTGTCATTTGCAGAAACGAACAATTGTACACTTTGCATTAAAAGCAAGCAGTGGAAGTTAATATGACTTAGGTAAATTATATTTTAACCCATGAGAGAGAGGGAGGAGCAGAGTGAGAGATATTTACGCATCATATTCTAGCGTTATAGAAAATTGATCTTCATGGTAAATTTCCTAGTAACATTATCTTCTGCTCACTTTTAAGGCAAAGAGTACAACGGTTAATTTGTGCAAATGATCAGTAGCCTAATCCTTGAATAGTATAATTATGACAGTTTTCAGTTCAGAGCATTGGTCAGTAATGTATTTTTTTCAGGCTACTTACGTATTCAGTCGGTCAGTGATCGTCTGCTACGCTTTCTCTCGCTGTTTCATTACAGCGGCAGTGTTTCTTTTTTACAAATAATGTGTTTCACGTCATCATAATTCCACAAGAAGCTGCTGCTCACTCTGTATAAAGTATAAACAATGCGTATTCTCCATTTTGGCATCAGTAAATCTGTTATCGACATCGTGGTCTGTTAAGTCCACCTAGTCGCTCCTCCTCAGCCTGGCTTGGCATTCGTGAAACACACCAATCCACGCTGCAAAGATTAGACTTGTTGACTATCCCTTTGGAAAAACAGCCGATTGTTGCGTACCTCTTTTTCACACTCTCTCCCCCCTCCGCAGAGAAACTGCTGATCAACAATCTACTAGCATAAAGTGTACAGAGCTGTGTAGAATTGTAACATTGTAATCAAAAATAGGTTAAGTATAACTTATACATTCATATAGGCCTATATAGATCACTCTCAGGTTAGAACTTATAGTTCTGAAAGTTAAGTTGCACAACTTAAAGGCCATGTTTATGTATTATAATTTTAATGTTTTCCTTAGTTTGAGGATTTTTTATATTTATGTTGTTTTATATGGCACTTGAATGCACCAAAATAGGTTTACTTTTTGACAGATAATATTAATGTATGCAATTTAAGCAATAACAATGTTGCTTTTTCCAAAAATGAAACCCCTATATTGTATATTTATTATTGCTCTTCAATAAAACAAAAGTATGTCTTATGGGATTACTCGATTAATCGATGGAATAATCGGTAGAAACTGACAGACCCAGAGAGGGATAAAAGAGATCAGAGAAAAAAAATAAAGCCGGGAGATCTTACCGCTGGGACGGAGCTCATGTTCATCTGCGGTGGATGGTTCATGGGGGAGGGAGCACGTGCTCCCAAGGGTGCCTGAGACATCTGCGCATTCTGCATCGCCATAGGGTTAAACTGATTGATTCCTGTGGGAACACACACACACACACACACACACACACACACACACACATACATGTTTATTATACTTGGGAGTTGTTGTAATTTAATATTCCATATCCTACTGGGCAGGCACAGGCGCCAAACCAGCTCAGTTTGACATCAGAGCTCTAACAAATGTATTCAGCTTTAACTGGTTAAACAATCAGGTGAGCGCAGGAAACCTAAAACTCACTTTACTGTTAAAATGCTCACACATTTTCTGTGTAACATTTGAACATCAATACATTGGCAAACTTAAGAACTGAGAAAGTTAGCCAAAAAGGACATATGAAGTGCTCTGGAAAACCCCTGCTAAGAAAGCAAAGAACGAACACATACCTTGGGGCACCTGCATACGGTTCATAATCTGATTTGGCATGTTGGGCATAGGCACAGGTCCATCTGAGAGAAGACAGGATAAACAGTGTTCATTTATAAGTTGCTATCAGTTACAGAAATGCTTTGTGCTTGTATTAACTGAGAACTGCAGAATAGTTAGATTAAGCCAATATTCAAAACCCTAAAGTGTCTTTCCCCTTTAGTATTTTGTCACCAGAGTGTAGAGAGTTTGACTACTAACTGGGAGATCGGACGGCCTGTCCTGGGCCCATGGCGTTGGGCTGAGCCATTCCACTTTGCTGAGGCCCAGCTGTGCCCACCATGCCAGGCTGTTTCTGGAGCCGTGAGCGCCTCTTCTCCTCCAGTTCCTTCTGGATTTTGTAAATTTTCTCTGCCAGAAAGTGGTAATACTCATCCTAGTGAGAGAATGAGAAGAAACAAAGGCAAACAAGACATTTTTAAAAGAATAATACATTTTCTTGGTCTCTGGTCTTGGTAAAGATTCTCTGCTCTCATAGTGACCAGAGAAAGGCCTTAGGATTTAAAGAAGTTTAACGAAGACTGTCATCACTCAGGTTGTAATGGTGTGATAATAGAAAAAAAGTGTATTATATTGGTTACCCTGCTGTTAGCTGACTCGTACATGTCTCCCTCAACCTTGCGTGCATACGCCACCAAGTTCTCCATTCGCCGGTCCTTCAGTGCTGCAGGGTCTGGGGTGGGGAATATGGCTTGTACACTGAAGAGAGACAGCAGAGAAACTCAGAAACTAAGCAACAACATGGATCCCAAAGTTCTATTCTGTTTTCCTATGACAAAACTTGAGTATGTATAATACATCGGTTTCATTTCATTTTTGGACTTACAGTTTATGCACCAGGTGGGTGCGCAGGTCCTGAGTGACGTGTTCATGCCAGGCCTTCCTTACCCCCGAAGAAGAGAGAGGGGTGGCAGTTGGCAGGTTTCCCATGCCTCCCACTACTGACCCATCTGGCATCAGTTGACTGTAAGACAGAGAGAGATCATGAAACTATTACTTACAAAATAGTGATTATTGTTAATTCCATACATGGTTTCATTAATAATACAATGTCAACATAATTTTGTAAATTTACATTGTTATACAATATTTTGACAAGAGGGGAACTCAGAGCGCAGACCTCAGCCAAGGGATGCCCTATCTCACAATGTTAATGCAGTGTGAATTTTCCCAGCCAGGAACAAATTGTTCACATGAATGCAGCACAAATGCCTTATCTCCTAATGTTAACGAAAGTCAAAAAGAATTTGTGTATCCCCCCCGTGATTTGAATCAGCTCCAAAATGCAATGGGTTCTTCCCTGGCCTATGCTACAACCTTGAACCAAGTTTCATGAAAATCGGGCTAGTAGTTTATCCTTAATCCTGCTGACAGACAAACAAACTGCACCGAAAACATATTTAATACAACATTATATTTAAAAAGAACCCAAGGATAGAGAACGGATTGAGATCATGGATGCATTTTTGGCAACAGCAAGTGCACTGGATGGTGATTTGGTGCTAACCTGCATATTAATTAAATGGCAGCTACATCACACAACATCATATCAGCAAAGGCCTTGTTTTGTGTGACATATTAAGGAAGAGAAAGCTCACTTGTTGAGTGTGGATGGTAGAGAGGAGTCGGAGTGCATGCCAGCCTGGTCTGAAGAGGGGACACCCATGCCTCCTGCTAACTGGTTCTGATTAGTGCCTGATAAACACACATTGTTATTTACAAGGGTTAACAAGAAAAATGGCTTGGCAACAGATTTATAGTATTGTTCTCATTTGTACATAATCCTATAAAATGGCAGTGAAGTCCTATCTATCCCGTACCTAGTGGGTTCAGATTTCGCAGCTGCTGGTGCTGGGGGCCTTGGGGGTTTTGCTGGGTGGGACCCTGGACCTGGGCAGGGGGCTGGTTGCCATAGGGCAGGCCAAGGGCAGCATAGGCTCTCTGCATGGAGCTGGGGTCAATGTGTGTTGCAGCACTGTTGATGGCTGTGGCACTGGGCTGGCCAGGCCCCACTGTACTGATGGCGTTCTGCAGGCTAGCCACAGGAGAACTTAGCATGGCTGGAGGGAGAAGAGGAGGAAACAAATAAGTGGTTTGGCAACATTAAATAAAGCATTTAATAAATGCAGTGTGATATTTAAAAAGTGTACACATACAAGGGATTTAACTTGTTTGTTGCTCTCAATGTACATACACAGAAATAGACATATTGCTTAAATGATGACAACAAAGCTGGTAAAGGTAAACAAACATTTGACTACTATGTACAGATATGAATAGGTTTATGTTTATTTATATATATATATATATATATATATATATATATATATATATATATATATATATATATATATATATATATATATATATATATATTTCCAATGTATTCTCATCTCATATATTGTTTAAACATGAAACATCATTGAATATTGTACACAAAAAAAAAATGTAGCAAAAGAATGTCTCCCTGAGCCGGCCTCCGTCTAAAATCCCTGCACTGCTCCCTGCTGTGTTGATTGCTGACAGGGAGCACGCTGCCTCTGTGGGGGGGATTTAAATCTGTCATAGGGCCTTTTGACCAATCAGAGAGCATGCAGTCCAAAGACCCTGCCCCCACTGATAGCAGCGCAATGGAGCCCCTCCCCTGGGTGTCAGATTACAGGTCCAGCCTTACTAGAGGAATCCTCTCACTGTTCAAGCTCTTGCATTTAGCGAGTAGTACAGAGCTTTGGCAGGGAGACACAACCTGCAGGTGGCAGCACTTTATACCACACACACACACTTGACTTGAGCTGAGGCTCGCTGTTGAGTGACAACTGCCTTGTTGAAAAAGTTTACAAGGTATCAAAGATTTTATTTCTTCCTCTTTTTTCAAAATGATATTTTAGCACCCATCAGAAATTCTTTATTATTGTTCTCCATTAACCTTTAACTTAACCCATTATTATATGGATTTAGTAATGAATAAGAGCAAAGGGGAGCTGTTGGAGTTACTCACGTTGCTGGTTCCTCTTGTCACTAGCATTCTTCAAAGGCAGGCAGACCGGACAGTCGTGCCGCGTACAGTTCTTCCAGTGGGAGATGATCTGTCTGGATGATGCACAGTGAGCCACTGGGGAGATATGAAAAGTGAAACAAAGACATGCAGTGAGGTGTGGTAATTCAGTAAATAAAAGTTAAGGATTTAAAAACAGACACTGCATTCATAGAACTCTACAAGAAATACAAGTAAAATGGGTGTTGACTCAAGAAAGATATACTTTAAAATGGCAAGAAAAAGGGATCAAAATCAGCACCATGACGATGTAAAATACAGTGCAGTCAAAAAAAAAAAAAAAACTCAACTGCTACAGTACAATGTGCAAATACCTATGTAAAAGCAATTATACAGCTTGTAAAACCATAAATGCATCCTTGCATTTACTTTAAGCATATATAAATATGAGTGTTCAAAGTTCATCAACCTTGGATGACGATCTTACTAATCACAGCTGTCAGAGGGAAGCTTCTTGCTGCCAGCTCAGACAATGAAATGGAGTACAACCATCATGACAGCCGTTTAAAAAAGGATTAAGAATTCATATTTGCTGATGTTGTCAGTCACTGGGGCATTTGGGGCTTAGCGGGTCAAAAGAGTAGAGTGGCTCTATTTTAGCAATAAAATACAAGAGCCAACAAGACCTCACTGCTTCACATTATGTGAAACAATGAAACTTAGTAAGTGATTAAGAAGCCCTTGAGCATCATACTCCCCCCTATTTCTTTTTTTTTTTTTTTTTTTTTTTTTTTTTTTTTTTTTTAAATCAAGCCATTTCATCATAATAACTCCTCCTGCACTGTCTGTCTAACAATACAGCAATTCGGTTATTTACTGTTATGTTAGGGATGCAAATTTCACAAAACTTCCTTAACCGGTCGTCAGCCACATATTGATCAATAAACAATCTTACTAAGAACAATATTGGCGAGCAATTATACAAAGAGCTGAAGGCGACAGCTATTTAGCAGCTTGGGTGAACTCAAAACAACTACAAGTCATCAACACCTTTTGCAGAGTTGTTCCAGTGGCCATGTAAAGCTACTGGCATGGTGCCCACATCACAGGCCCGGGTTATGGTTGCACACAACACAGATGGTGCAGTTAACTCAACTTTATTGAAATTCTAACTAGGTTAATTTCTCGGTCAGATTCTCGTTCGATTCTTACAGTGAATAGACAAAAGATTACCCGGTAACATCCCAGACACATAAATGCTAAGATGAATTTGAACAGGTGAACACATTCAAACAGGAGTCCGCTAGAAATCAAATTTTTTTTTTTTTTGGATTCAAGCTAGATTTTTCATCATATCATTTTCACTTACCCTGGCAGGACTTGCCAGCCTGGCAGTGGGTCATGTGGTTGAGAACGTTCTTCATGGTGCGGCAATGGGGCAGAGTGCAGGCCCTCACCTCCCCATTGGCCTGCTCCCGCCGCTGGCACTTATGTGCGTGGAGCAACAGGACCAGCTGCTGCTGAATGAGTTTGCGCTTCTCTGGGTCGGCCGTTGGGCCCGCTGACACACCACCAGCCCCAGGGACCATGCCCACCGACGCTACCTGCTGCTGCATCTGGGACCGCAAAAGAGGTACAAACGCAGGTTAGGCACAGATCAGAATATCAGACTCTCTTCATCTAAACTTTCAGGTTTTAGGTAAAAAAAAAAAAAAAAATAATAATAAATACAACGAATGGGAGAATATCTTGACGTATACCAGGGGCTTAGAGATTAGGGGTGCACGATATTGAAAAAAATGTGATATTGCGATATCGATAATGAATATTTCGATAGATATTAATTTTGATATTTTTAAACATATGTAAAATTACCAAAGTTATGGGAAAACACATCGAAAATAGATTTCATATTTCCCAGTGCTAAAACAATACATTTAAAATGTTGCCTGAATTGAAAGAATGAGAGATATAGATTGATAGATAGATAGATAGATTTAAAATGTAATGATTTATTAAAAATGTAATAACAATAACTTATAACAATATCTTATTTCACCAGTAAATTCCTGTTGACAAAAAATAAAAAAACACTGGCTGGGAAAAGGGTATTTTACAATTACTTTGAATGCAGCACGAGGCTGGCGAGGCCGAAGGGCCAAACCTTTATATATATATATATATATATATATATATATATATATATATATATATATATATATATATATATATATATATATATGTCAATGGGCCAAACACTGTATGGGAAAGCGTATTTTACAATTTCTTTGAATGCAGCACGAGGCTCAGTCTGTGCTGTTTTTCAGACAACGGCAGCTACAGTCTGGTGTTACAGTTATCTCAAGTGAAATACAGACACACTCTTCACCGTTTAGCTGTCAGCATTTTTACCTCATTTTTTACTCGGTTAAAATGCTCGGTTAGCTGCTAGCTAACGGTAGGCTAACGTTACCTGCTGTCAGGTGTAGCGCTAACTAACTAACGCTAATGCCAAGTGTTTGTTAACTAGCCTCCCGTGCGGCGATGTTTCAGTTCCCTCTAACGTCCGTTTTCGGATCATCAGAGAGAAGCGCAGGCATTTAAGTGGCACCTAAATAAGGCGCTCCACGCAGCTGATGTTTGTTTATACTTCTCCGCTGGTGTGTGCGTCGAGCCAGCCGGTGTGTGTGTGGTAGAGCGAGGAAGAAATGAGAGAGTGACGGCGTTTTTCTTCGGAGTGAGTAGCGACTCTAACGTTATAGTGAGAGAACCAAAGTGTCTCCTCTGTTCTTTCTGAACACGGTGGGAAATCTGGAGCAGGAGAAGTTAACCCTCTCCTTGATTTCATGTTGTTTATGGAGAAGGAGAACCAGGAAAT
Source organism: Perca flavescens (assembly GCF_004354835.1). Taxonomy (NCBI): domain Eukaryota; kingdom Metazoa; phylum Chordata; class Actinopteri; order Perciformes; family Percidae; genus Perca; species Perca flavescens. Next base: position 12,198,399 of record NC_041345.1, read on the forward strand.
GAGTCGGGGAATTGCAACGCTACCAAGTGATGTGTATTTTCCAGAGGTGCATCAAAGAGTGTAGACGTAATAAGTGGCTAAACTCAATAGAACGTTGTGCTGCAGCTTGCAATGGAACAGTCTATTGAGTGCAGCTCCGCCATCTTGGACTGAATGCAACACAATGTTCTATTGAGTTTCTCCTCTTGTTGCTTCTATACTCTTTGGTTACATGTCGGGCGGGATGCAATGTAAACAAAATATTGCGTAATTATCGCGAGACTTCCGGTATAATATCGCGCAACGTGATATTGCGATAACGATATTGAGTTGATATATTGTGCACCCCTATTAGAGATGTGGGAGAAGAAAAGGAAGAAATTAAAATGAATACACCAGAGAAGAAAGAGAAGGCAAAATAGGACGTTCACATGGAAAAACTCAAGAAGTTAAAGAAAATGTGAGTGAAACCTCTAAAAATTAGGGGGAACTGGTAAACAACGATAAATCTATAAAATTTAAATATTAACTTTCTCAAAACTGTAGCGTCTGACAATTCCTGCCTTGATTAAGTGCATTGCTTGGTGACAGACTGACAGGCTGTAGGGCATGGCAAGGCAGCTTTATTTCTACAGCATATTTCAGCAACAAAGAAATTCAAAACACTCCATAAAACTAGGGCTGGGCGATAAATCGATTAACTCGAATGTGTAGTTAATGAAAATGGATTTTCTCCTTAACATCTGCCGACGTTCCCTTCTGGGCTCCCGTAGCTCCAAATGGTCTCAGCCCTCCCCCCGCACGTTTGCTATAGAGATTAACATTTTATATATATATATATATATATATATATATATATATATATATATATATATATATATATATATATATATATATATATAGAGTCAGATATTGTGCCTGACTGATGGGGAAGTGATATTGATAAGCCATGTGATTTAGGCCTACGCATCTAGGCTACAGCGTCCGCTATTTTTTTTTGCCAGCTTTCCTTCCTGTTTTAGGAAGCAGCGACTGTATTGTGGTTGTTAGGTTAGGTGAAGCCGGGTAACTGAAAGAAATCCAGCATGTTGATCTTGCTTCGTAGTAGCCTACAGGCTGCCGGTCTCACAGAATTCTGTGAAATGAACACGGCCCCTTAACTCAAAAACTGTGGCAGTTTCACAGATTCGCCAAAAATTCTGTGACGGGCCCACGGATGCGATGCATGTAGGTCAATGACATCATCATCCGTGGTCTACGCACAGATTCCCTGATCACAGCACGTTTCTTTCTGTACAGAGAAGCTGTATACAGCTTTGCTGTTATTGGTATTTTTAGCCCAATAACCGCTGTTTTAATCAACATTTATTCACCAGATCTTATCATGGTTTAATTGTATTTCTTTTAATGTTATTATTTCGGTCTATTTCGGCCAGGGAAGCTGGATTGCTTTGTTGTTTTGATACATTTTAAACTATAATACTACATCTAGCAACATATATGTAGATATTATCATAGTATGCATTTCTTTACTTTAATAATATTTTGGTCTTATTACTGGTGAAATATTACAGTAGGCTGTAAGACAGAACAGATATGATCAGAGTTGGGCGCATGCAAAGCCGATTTCCCACAATGCAATGCCGGCATTCATTTTAGAGAATCAGACAACGATCAGCGGGTCTTTAACGCCAGCATCGCTTCAATATACATAATCAGTGGTTTTGTCATCAGTAACAACAAGTTGCTCAGTTTTGTTCCAGTAAGTTATGCACCATAATAACGTTTAAAATCCGCGTGTATATATATCTATGGTCCTGGTAGGCTTAAATTGACTTAACAGCGCCACCTGCTATTGTGGAGTGCAAATTACAGGTGTTAGATTTGTTAGAAAATGTACCTGCATTTGTGTGTGGATCAGCAAGGCGGAAAGTTAGTGCCAAAAGTCACGTGACAGTTTTTTGTACTTGTAGAATTTGTTTTGTACTTGTAGGATTTTTTTTTGTACTTGAAGGATTTTTTTTCCCCATACTTGTAGAATTTGTTTTGTACTTGAAGGATTTTTTTTTTTTGTACTTGAAGGATTTTTTTTTGTACTTGAAAGATTTTAGTTTGTACTTGCAGGATATTTTTTGTCATTGAAGAAATACGTTTTTGTATGTGTAAAACATACTGTATTTGTTTGATAGGTAGGTTTCTTATTTGCAGAACAAAATGCATTAGTTTGTGAATGATGTTTTGTATTTGCAAACCACACTGAGTTTGTTTGTGAATCGTTGGGCGTGAGTAAAACACGTTTTGTGTGTGTGTGTGTGTGAGGTTTTGGCATGATTCTAACTCCATATAAATGAACCACCAAAGGAGAACCATGCGGGGCACCAGAGGCGGTGTTGAGGAATTCTTTTGCGGCTCAACACAACTACTAAATGCCGCTGATACGACCGAACTGTGACGGAGGTCTGTAGCAGCTTAAACAACTAACAATCGCCGCTCAGTAGCACGGAGCTCCACTTTGACGTTTGTTTTTACTGCTAGTTACTACAAAGGAGCTTGGTACAGGTATGCTATATTCAAGAGACCATGGGATGTTAATGTACGTTACTCAGCAACAGCTGAAAATAGAGGCAAGGTTGCGCAATAACGTTAAACGTACAATATGTAACTTTATGCCGCTAGGGGTCTCTCAACCAAAACAATGGACGGTAAAACTGGACTTTTGAAGACGTTTTGAAGTTGCGTGGAATTATGGGAGTTTTTAGTGTTAAACACCTTTGCTGCCGGTTAGAATGCATCAGTTCACGGACGAGTTGACCCATTCAAGTTTATTCACGTTACGTTTAGTAACGTTTATTCATGTTATTGTAATAAAATAGCTGCAGTTTCCCCAACATAATTACGTTTTTCTTGATTAGATTTTTATTTGTAGCTGACCAGTTAGCTAGTGAGCCAGCAAGCTAACAGTAGCCAGCAGCTAAAACACAAAATATTTCACATATCAATGTCACCTTTTGCATGGTTTCGACACCAGGGCGGACGGGGTTTGTTGTAACGCTAGCTAGCTACTACTACTACTACTGAACGAGGCTGAGAGACGGGTGTGGGTGGGGATTGTCGGGGAAATCTCCGCGATAGCGAGCCAGGACGTTCGATGCCTGTTGTGCAGCAGCAGAACATCTCCCAGCTTTCCGGAATTATCTCCCCTTCACTCTTCAATAATCTTAACTTTTCGTTTTGGTGCTTAACCCACCTTTTGTCGGGTTAATTTAGCTAACCGTACAGCTAAACGCAAAGGGGGGAGAAATTCCGCACATAGCTACACCGGTAGCGCTACGGAGATGTAGCTATAGCTACCGCTATGGATGTTGCCGCTGTTGTGACTCGGTGCTGGGTCTGATATAGTCTGTTTCCCGACGTTTAATTAAACTGACGTTAGCGTCATAAGCACCAGGCACTGGAGATAAGTTCTGGCCGGGGGTTTCTGTAATGAAAGTAGCTTGTTGATTGCTGACTAAGGACTAAAGGAAACGTGCCGTGTCTGAAAATAAAATAACAGATTTCTCTGGGTTTGACATTTGGTGGAAACATTTGGGATAGTGTAAGAACACAACTCAAAAATATATAACATAACAACTGGGGTTGGTTATACATCCACTATATGGAGCTGTGCTAAAGGGAATGTCAACAAAACAGTCAGATAAAGTCAAACTTTATTAAGCGTTCTGACAACTCCGTTCACTCCCATGGTAACGTTGTTAATGTTAATGAATGTCATGCCCATATTTCATATCAATCGAATTGTCTGCTCATTGGCTAAAAAGATAGACGGGTCATATTGCATTTAAATCTAAGTGGTCAGAGAAAATGTTGATCGTCTCAACGTGGTCCCTGACATGTTGTCATCGGCTTGTCCGCTTCCATTGGCCATATCATAGGCAAACCTTAACGAATGGCTAATATGAGCTACCAATCCAAAGCTTAGAAGCTAGGGAATACGATGACGCCCACATCGATCATGTAGCAAGCTGGGCAGAGAAGCTAGCGGCAATAATAAGTGCGGGAATGGAAAACTGTTTCGCGTTTTTCCGTTGTGATTCGGCCAGAAACTTCAACATTGTGAGGCGAACAGATCGTTTTGGAATATAAAGTTTGGATATTACATTTCCTTGGACTCTTGTGGATTTATGAAAATCAAGTTTTGGGCAAAATACCACTTTGTTGCTGAAAGGACAACGAAAAAAGGTATGGATGCACTCTCGACACCTGCGCAGATTAGCCTACGGCTGAATTGTTTTATTTTCTGTTGTGTAACAGTTGTGTAACTGCTATAAATCATCTTATGCTTTGTATGTGGGCTTAAATTAATCATTAGAGGCTAAGCTTTCAATTGTTGTGTCGCATGGCTGTATATTTTGAAGATTTAATGCTTTAAAGTTATAAAAACGCGAATGAGTGGAAGTTTAATCGAGGTTACAGCGACGCAGTGTCCCGTCAACGTGACAGTGATCCTTGAGAGGTTGAGCCATATATAAGGTGCTCCGGATTATAAGGCGCACTGTTGTTTTTTGAGAAAATTAAAGGCTTTTAAGTGCGCTTTATAGTGCGGAAAATACGGTACTTATTACATATAGAGCATTCAATCTGTACATTTAATATTAATTTTGTGAAATGAGGACTTTAAGCACTCATTCTTTGAAAAGTACACAACAGGTGTCAAAGGATGAAATTCTAATTCTGAAGGAAAGAATTTCATTCTCACATGATTAGACCGTTCTGTGAGACAGCAAAGGCAAGATGATCTGCAGCTTAAGTCAAAAACATCACTTAAACCTAACAAACATCCATTAGACATCATTTTTAATCTGAGTCTATTGATCCAAAGTGCAGCAGATCAAATAAATTAACAGCTATTGAATGAAAATAGTTTCTTTTAGAGGATACCTGACATGTTATATGGTGAAAATAAATTACAAATATACTTTACTTGGGCAAAAGAGTAAAGGTAATCCAGCTCACTGTGTGAAGTCAAACTGACAACTTGTCATGGTGGACAATAAGATATATTATTTTCTAACTCTCCCTACCTCCCTTTTGACAAACTTTGCACCCTGATTTTGGACATTTAATGTTCCTGGGCTTTGAGAAGAACAGCTCTAATGCCCTCTGGGCTCGACCCAGTGATGGAGACCCTCAGTCAGGCAGGAAGCCAGCTGTTCTCATTGCTCTCATTGCATTGAAGGCCTGATTTGACCTGAAATTAAAAGGTTTTAATTTTTTAAGGTTTTTTAACATTAATATGCATTCCCCCAGCCTGCCTATGGTCCCCCAGTGGCTAGAATTGGTGATAGGTGTAAACCGAGCCCTGGGTATCCTGCTCTGCCTTTGAGAAAATGAAAGCTCAGATGGGCCAATCTGGAATCTTCTCCTTATGAGGTCATAAGGAGCAAGGTTACCTCCCCTTTCTCTGCTTTGCCCGCACAGAGAATTTGGCCCACCCATGAGAGAGAGACATCATGGCTTTCAATGAGGGCAAAGTGGCAGTTGGTCAAGGCCACCCCCCCACCCCCTCCCTCTCCTCCTCAACAGCTACAGACACAGAAATGGCACATACTAAGGAAAGCTCATTGTGTGACTGGCTCTAGTGGCTGGAATTCTGCACCAAGGCTCAATTTTGGGAAAGAGACTTCAGATACAGTATTAGGGGACCACTAAGGTCTATATAAAAGCATCCAAAGAGCACCATGTCATGGGACCTTTAAGGTAAATACAGTTTGCTATATGAATGGAAAAAAGGTGTATTTGAAGCACACTGTCAGTACTCATATTTTTGATAAAATTAACATTATGTAGTTTGTCATGTAAGTTAGTTAACATTTAGTGCAATGAGGGGAAGCCAAACTCCATTCATCCAACACTGCAAAGACACAAACACCGGTGGAAAATCGGCAGAGCTTCCCTTTAACGTAGGCTAACGTAAATTAACTAGATATAACATTACATGGTTTGTCATGACAAGCTGGAGAGGAGACTGTCAGCTAACGTTGTTAGCTAACACGTAACTTACGTTAACTTCGCTAACATTAGTAAATGATCACGTTAATTATCAATGATAACTTCTTCAGGAACGCTATCCGTTTGCTGTCGTACATTGATAATGATAAAAGTGTGTTTTGACTAGTGGATAACTGTCGTGGATACTGTCGTTAGTTTTGTTGTCAGTGAGTCTCGGGACATGGATGTATAATAAGGTCTTGGATCGAGGCGTGAACTTTACAGTGCATGTCTCCTAGCATGTCTGTGTGGGAGCGTGCACACGTACAGCAGGGTCAGGGTTACTTCGTTGGTGCTTATTCGGGGTGGCGTAGGAAGCATTAGCACAGAACACACGATAGAAAAATAATTTTGGTTCATTATAAAACTGTGGCCTTATAATCTCGTACGTTCTCGTGAACCCAATCTCGTGAATCGTCTCATGAGCCAAATGTCTCGTCACACCTGTAGTAATCGTGTTAAATAATCGGGATTTCAATATTGACCAATATAATTGTGATTATGATTTATTTTTCATTATCAAGCAGCCCTACAATAAAGAATCTCTTATCTAATAGTTTATAGCCACAGCTCTAAGCCTTTGGCTACAGTTAACAGAACGGTCACCAACAGCCAATAGGAACGCTCTCTCTCTCTCAAATTACCTGCGTTTAATTTTGTTTGTTTTATAATTTGATACAACAGCTGTGTGGAGACGTCGCTGGCTACATTTACATGCATGTAACAATTAATTAATCAAACTGTCCTATAAGGCACATATAAGACATCTTTTTTTTATAGATTTTTTTGGGCTTTTATGGCCTTTATTGACAGGACAGCTTGAAGACAGGAAAGAGGAGAGAGGGGGGGGACGACATGCAGCAAAGGGCCGTGGGTCGGATTCGAACTTGCAGCTGCTGCCAAGGACTTAGCCTACATGGGGCGCACACTCTACTGGGTGAGCTAGAGGTTGTCCCACATATAAGACATCTTAATCAGACTGTTTCCTTACTCTTTCTAACTACACATTGCATTTCTGAGCACACAGCAGTGCTGCGGCTGAACAGATCCAGTGTAGACACTGATGAAGATCTGCAACTGCTGCTTTCACTATGTGGCCGGGTGGAGACAAAGTTTTAGACTCAGGCATTCGCGTATTTGTTGAAATATTTCAACTCAAGCCTGAAATTTGCTTGATGCTGTGTCGCAAAAGCGCTGAGTGTTTAGATTCTCCTGATGTCCTGACGATGTTGATTCAGAAATGAAGGAACAAATTATAGCTGTGGGCACCCAGAGATGTATAGTACCTGATTATTCATTATTTATATATACCCTTATATTTCAAAATCTAAACTACTACTGTATTTACCGGGTGGCAGTCTGTTAAAAATTGTGTGTGCAATATATTTGCTTTGTTTCCAACACTTAATGTACAAAAGGAAACAAAGGGTAATTCATGGTAGCATGTCAAGGTTTCTTAAAGAGGTCTATGACAACTCTCCTTATGAAAGTGCAAGGCTAGGAGAGAAGAGCGAAGCTAGTATGCATGAGACTTTAATAGTTGCAGACTGTGTGCTCATGCGTGCAAAGGAGGTAACATGTGAAGCAATAGATAGCGAGTCTAAAGAACAGCATATCCATTTCTAAGAAAATTTTTACAGATTTTGAAAATAGAACTTGCACACTATGAGTATGTATTGTATAGCAGCACAGTACCAATGCCCAGCATAGTACCAATGCCCTTCAGCACATTTGTGTTTAACATTTATCTTTGTTTCGGTGCCATGAGCAACACATTGATATTGTGGATACAGATTAATGTAGAGAATACGTTTTCCCTAATTAACCTAAAACAAAAAACAGAGTGGGAAAGATTCAAGTGGCACTCACCATGTTTGGCACACTTCCAGCTCCCTTCAGCTCAGCAGGGAATTGGGGCAGGTTGTTGGAAAGGGCTGTCTTGTTCTGGAGTTGTTGGGCGTTGACCCCCACTGCCCCCATCTGCTGCACCCCAGCCTGACCATACTGCTGGCCAAATGGAGCTCCTGACATCCCCATCTATAGTAGTCAATCAGGACAGAGGGAGGGCAGACAATTTACATATCATGCAGCATACCATCACATGTGATCAATATTTCACCTGCACTGAGAGTCTTCTTGTGAGAAGGCATATGGTACAGTTTCTGAATTTGAGAATTAATCAGTTTGAGATTCAGTACATTAAAAGTACAAATTAAATATATCGCACAACTCTACATCTTTATTCCCCAAACGTTTTACTCCATTATGCCTTAGTCGGAGCGATTTGGTGCCTCCAATTTACACCATAAGAGGGACTTGTTAAAAACTTAAACAGCTTAAAACTACTCAATGTTAGCTACAATGTCTCTTGAAGCTGACATAACTACTAAAAGTAAAATTGTCAAGTCTACAAAAATCTGTAGAAATTTAAGGGCGCTGACTTTGCTTTTTTGACCACCCTCCCAAAATACAATTTGAACTGTCCAACAGTAAATTCTGACTGTTTTTCTACAGTAAAATTATTTCCATATACATAGTCATTCAATGATTCATATCACATGCATTCAGTTCTATGGCTGCACAATGAATCACAATTTTATCGAAATATGAACTAGGGCAATATCCAAATCGCAGGGAGCCGCAATATTTGAGAATAATGATACAATGTCAGTCAAAAAAAAAAAAATCAGTCAAAAGAATCGCAATTAGATATTTTCCTCATATCGTGCACCCCTATTCAATTCATAAATCAGTTTTTTTTATTGTAATATATGTAAATTTTGTGTTACCCTTTTTTTTGGTACACTGCGGGTGTGCACACCATCGTAACTGTGTTGAATTAATTGAATTGTGTACTCTCATGATTCTACATTGGCATTACATTACAATAACATTTGTCAGAGATTATTGTTATGGTTTATGTTATTTTTTGTCAGGCAAAGTCTAGTCTCGCATTGCCAGACCTACCTCCACAGCGCTGCGAAGGAGGGTCTGGCTAGTCCACACAGCATTCTGGGATGGCAGAAAGATGTGCTCCGGTTTATTGGCATTTTTTTTTAAACCAATCACAATTGCAATGGTGACTCTGCAAAATAACCTCGGAAAGGAAGTTGTTTTGGTGGAACGTGTACGTTCAAAAGTTGTTTTAGTCATGCATCAGAAAACTTAAGATTGCACAGAGAGTCTAGCTAGCTGTCTCGATTTACTCTGCAGAGATCTGAGGAGCAGTTAACCATAGTCCTCATATATTGAGCGGAGTTTAGGATGCCAACACAAGAAAGCGGAAGGTGACAGACAGCCGGCCAAAAATTAGGGACATCTGGCGAAATTTCCGGCGGCACCTGAACAATCCCGGAAATGAAACGTCATCGAAATAGACTAGGCAATGTCTACCTTCCATCCCAAAACGTGTTTTTATCGTACCTAATAATTTTTTCTCTTTCCCCAGGATGGTGGGACGCCCTTAAGTTAGAGCTCTGAATGCATCATTTTTTATTTCACAATTGGCCTCGGAAAAGGGAATAGCTTCTCTTTCTTGTTTCTTCCGACGGCCCACAACTTGCATCTGCCTGCTGCTTTTGCCAGCCTTTCTCCATGAAGGCCAGAGCGGCAGCCTGCTTTGCTTTGCGGAGGTTCCCAACTGCCAGCAGTGCTCAGGCAGACAGAGCAAGCCCAGCCCAGCAGAGAGAGAGAGAAACGGGAGGAGACACACAGAGAGAAGCTTGCCCAACAGCTGAGCAGAGCGCTGCACTGCTGCCTGCCCCTCCCCCCTCCACTGCACAGAAACACAGATGCTTGCCTGCTGCCTCCCTTCCCTTTCCCACATGAGCACGCCTCATCCTCCTCTCACACACGGGTTCTCCCACTTGATGATCCACACTTACTACAGAGGAGTGTCACCAGGCTAGAAGACAGCACTGTCACACAGGAAGGCCTCCAGTGTTTCCCTTCTTCTTGGCGTGTCCTTTTCTTTTCCTCCCTCTCTACCCTGCCGCCCCCAACCACACAGTAACACACAAACCGGCTCCTCTTAAGGTGATTTACAGCTCCACTATCAAAGGCCAAAGGCCCAGAGTGAAACGGCACATGCCAGAGAGAGAGTGATAGAGGAAAAACAAGGGGCATCAACAAAAACATCTGAAACCAGAAAAGAATCAGGTTCTTATTCAACAGTTCTTCCATCTTCTGACTAGGACTACAAACCAGTGATGAAGTGACGACTCAACGTCACCATTAAAAGTGTACGCATTTTGTGTCCAGGTTGGCTCAGTGGGTAGAGCAGGCGCATATATACTTTGGAGTTTTACTGCCTTACGCAGTGGTCTAGGGTTCGAATCCGACCTGTGACGATTTCCTGCATGTCTTCCCCCTCTCTCTTCCCTTTCTCATCTAGCTGTCCTGCTGATAAAAGGCAGAACCCCCCCAAAAGAAAGTGTATGCATTTTAAAAAAGTAAGGAAAATCCCGTCCTTACAGTCAGCAAAAATTGGACCAGGTTCAAAAATGTTTCTATTGAAAAAAACGCATTGTCAGTGGGGTTAAGCTAACCTGTCTAACCACAATAAACCCAGCTCCTGCTTCACAATGATTGGCCTCCAAGGTAACTCTGTTTAGTTTGTGACCCTAGGCTTGCCTAGATAGGCAGTGTTTCCGGTGTTACACGGTGGTCGGGCATACACAGATAAGTGAGGCATCGGAATGCAGTAATAAACACACCAGCACAATGTACCATGAAACTTTCTGATGAAGTTAGCCCCAGAGATTGATGCACTTGACTGATGATTTAACCCCTCAAGAGGGTTACTGCTTACTCCAGCAGAGCCAGGAAAAAGAACAAATCAATACATGGTGAGGAGGAGATAAATGACGTCAACCCAGCAATAGGGCTAGGCAATAGAAGTAATACGGTACCCATAGCTGCTATGGTTTATGAATTACTGTGGATTTAAAATGAAAGTGAAAACAGAACTGATAACACTGGATATGTGAACATTTTATATATTTGCAAACATGACCGTGCTCTGGTTAGCAAGGTACACAATTAGCACCATCCACCAGCCAAATGCTGGTAAAATAAGCATGTGGTTGGTAGATTTGATTCACCCACCAGCCAAAAATAAAAACAATGGTTATCTATTGAGTGGTTGGTAAAATTTGAACATGCAGTAGCCATTTGACAGGTGGACCTTTGTGGTTAGTATTTTATGTGCTTAACAGATTATTATAATCGTCCATGCTCTGTGCCAGTCTTGTACCTTGCTGAGCAAAATACTTGTAACTTGTGGAACTAATTAAGTAGAATTTTGAACCTCACCTTATTCATGTTTCCAGCTTGTTGAGCATTCAACGTGTTGTGTGCACCCAACTGTGGTCCTCCTTGGGTGAGTGTCTCTGCCAGCACACTGCCTCCAACAGGTCCAGCACCCACTTGTGCCCCCTGCATGCCTTGACCCTGGTACTGCATGCCAGGTCTACCCCGACCTGCCTGTCCCAGAGCCCCATTCATCACTTGTCCTGTCTGGCCCATGACCCCATGACCCTGCCCGCTGTTTAACATGGCCTGGTTAAAGACCATGCCTGAGCTTCCATTGCCTTGTCCAGCTGCTGAAACTCCTTTCTGGGCCTGGGGAGACTGGTGATTGGGAGATCCCTGCCCATGTGGACTTTTACCAAGCACGGCACCTAGCTGGCTTCCCACCATGCCTCCCTGTTGGGGGCTGGCAGAGTTGAGACCACCTCCCAAGATAGAGGTGGTTCCTGGTCGCAGGAGTTCAGACAGCTGCTTGTGTTTGGCAGCTGCATCGGGGACGATGGAGTTGAGACCAGGACCCCCTCCACCTGGACCACCATTAGAGGACATTTCCATTCCATTGGGGATGAGCTCATCTGGAAGGTCATTTTCCAGGTCAAACAGAGACACAAGATCTAAAGAAGACAAAGAAAGGGAAATAAGAATTAGCAGTCATTACTGACTCCCCACCTTTAACCAATAGCAGAACAAGCTGCTGACCACCAAGCACATGGTTCATTTCAACTGCATGGTGTGGCTCGACTCACTTTTGGTACCAGCAATTATCTCTATTTTGTTTACCACTGCAGATAGTACCCCCTCAGTGTAAGTTGACCGTCAAAGTGCCGTCGCGTAAAACTGCTGTGACATCATCTTCAACTTGGACTTCACTGGATCCTTTTATCCACAACCAAACGGAGCAATGTCTGCACTTCATCACTTGTACAGCATAGTGTACGGTGTAGTGTATGTCGAAACTTTGCAGGCTGACATTTCTTATAAATTCAAGTGAATAAAAAAAAAAAAATTGCAGTTGCTATTGACAGTAGCTTGGCCATTTAAAAATGGCGGATCTGAGGTGGTACCAAAAAAATGACCCCAGGTACTCTAGACAGCTTTTGCTAATGTGAAACCAAAGAAGACGGTAGAAGTACTTTATGGTAAAGACCAACTGTTACTGTTACATGATACCTTCAGTTTCCTGTTTGTTAGGCTTATTTTAAAGTTTTTCAAGGATTCAAAGCAGCTCTCACTTTAACTGAACACAGAATCTATTGAGTAGTAGACCGGTAATTGGCCTGCTCCAAACAGACATAATTGAAGGGGCACTATACTAGTAATATTGTAATATGGCATAAGTGTTGTCTTTTCCTAGTTTTAAAGGCTGCATTACAGTAAAGTGATGTAATTTTTTGAACTTACCAGACTGTTCTACTAGTTATATTATTTGCTTTTACCCACTTAGTCATTATATCCACAATACTGATGATTATTTATCCAAAAATGTATTGTGTAAATATTTTGTGAAAGCACCAATAGTCAATCCCACAATATCATCACAATATCAAGGTATTTGGTCAAAAACTAGATAAGATATTTAATTTTCTCCATTTCGCCCAGCCCTACATTTACTACCACCTTAAACTTTACTGTAAATTTCTTCTCCGCTCCAATCGCCAAAACCTGTCTGCTCTGAGCGCATTCACCATCACTTTCTTGCTCAACCACATACACTCGTACTATAAAGTAGGGCCTAGATTCTAGGCTATTCCTGAAAGGACCCATGCTACTCTTATAACTCCATGTCTACATCAAAACATTTGTATGCAAATTATCTCATTAGAAAAGCTGTATGGAAGTTACAACTCTAGCATAACTTTCCCTAGAGCGGTCAAACACACTGCTGCACCTGTAGAGGAGACTCTCCGATAGGGCTGCTTGATTATGGTCAAAATGATCATCATGATTATTTTGATAATATTGAGAGCTGGATCATGCTTTGATTTTAGGGACATAATATTTTAATCGCACTTCCACATTTAAATAAAGAGAGCACTGCTTTCACTTTCATGTTGTGCCAATTTCCTGCTTACGTACAAAACTTGCATCAAAATAAGCTGAGTCAACGTTAGCTGTGCCAAGTTTGGAAGTAACGGGACAGAAGCTAAGCAATGTAACGTTACTGCTGTGGAGGAAAATGGACTTCGGATGATACTACCTAGCCCTAGGCTTGGCTCCTGAAGCTTACCAAAATGCTTTGCGTAGGCCAGTGTTTCCCAAACTTTTTACAGTCCTGTACCGCTTCAAACTTTCAACCTCTGAATGGGGTTCACGTTCCCCAGTTTGGGAACCAATGGTGAAGGCCTACCCACTCAGTTAGTGAAAACCGAATTTAAGCGACACTCTCTCCAGTCTCATGAAGGCCCATTTGGCATGCGTCAATATCAGGGCTCGACAGAGCGTTTCACTCGCATTAAAGCACCCATATTAGCATGCTAACGCTAGCGTTAGCATGCTAACGCTACGAGCTAACGGTTGTGGTTAGCCAGCTTGTTTCGGATTGTGACGTCACAAGCCGGGCCGATTTTGAACAGCTCACCCGGAGACTGAAGGCAGGACACATTTAGAAACCGTATCTCACTCAAAACAGCATGGATGGATTTTTTTCAAAGTTTGTATGTGTGTGGAAGCACCAGAGACACAAAATAACACCCCAAATCCCAGAAAAAGTGTTTTTTTTCACAATATGGGCACTTTAACTAAAGTGCTTTATGTGCTACTTTCAACTTAGGAGCACACATGCTCCTTGGGAAAAGTTACCGTCAAACCCTGAATATGATGTACAGTAGGAGTACAGATCTGTAGGAATTTGTGTAACATTTAAGACTTAAATCATGAGTTGAAGAACACAATGGGACGTTGCAGTGAAGAAACATTAACATGTAACTTGTTAGTAGTAATGTGCTTGTGCAAACGTGGGCGAATGTGCGTGTACAATAACACCGCTGCAGAGGAAAGCTTTAGCTCTGTAACTGAGAGCACTCTTGTGGCTGTGCAGAAAAAGTAAACAAGAACTCAACACACACAGAACATTAATAGAACATTAATAAGGGTTGCTGTCCAAATCACACTATGCCAAGGTCCTTAACGTGAGGGTGCGAGTGTGCCTGTGTATGTCAGCCAATAAAGATCTTACCAGCACAACAGCTACATGCCTCGCTCAGTGTCTGGGGCCACTGAGTTATATTGAGGTTGGAGAGAAAAACAACCAGTTTTATCGATTAAATGTAGTGGAAATTAATGAGAGCTTAAATATTACAGCCACATGCTTTAAATGGATTACCCAGTCTTTTAGTGCATAATGTTAAAGCAACAAGTCTCAGAGTACAACAAGAGACCTGAGTGATGCAAAGTTGAGAGCAAGCACCTGTTCCGTGCCCGAGGCCTATTCAGCACCAACAAGACTGAAATCACACCAATTAAGGGAGAAGATACAGTGGAGCCAAAAAGCTAGCTGAAGGAGAAAAATTGCCTTTAGCATGGTTATTCTTTTCAAAAGGCTTTAAGTACGATGTGATTTTGCTCTTTATACAACAAGGATATGAGCATATCAAGCAACATGCAATCATATGCCAAGTAGTGACAATGGAAGCATCCACTAACCACAGAATCCCAACACCTGAATCACATTATTCTCACCTGAAGAGGACATTGCTGCTGCCGGTTTTAAATTTACCCAAAGCTTTTCAGCAGCCACATGAAAATCTTCAATTAGACTCTTGAGTATGGAAGAAAATAACAGGCTGTGCAGACAGAGAGATGGGATGGAAAGGCTAAGATGCTCACCATCGCTCCCCAAGAGAGAGGGAACAAATTTGCTACGCAATCATGGCAAAGGGACATTAAATGTGTAAGGGACCATGCTAAGCATGGGGAAAGTAGTTAGTGTGCAGCCTTTATCATGCAGTAGTACACGCCACACTGGAGAGGCAAAGTTGCCTTTGGAGAATTGATTTAGGCAGCAAAATTGGAAAAACAAAAAGAGGTACTAAGGAATGGCCAGTAGGGTTGGGTACCGTTCACTTTTTTCCCCCAGTAACAGTACCTGGAATTCAGTTCCGGTACCTTTTTGCGGTACTTTCCCTCTGTAATAACAAAAAACAAAGTTTCCCTACAACGTCAGCCTGTCAGTCAATCAATAGGGCATAGCGAACACTGTGGTGCCTGCCTGTCACAGAGGAAGTGTAACGTTAACAATACCGCGATAGCTTTCGCCTAGTCATTATATGTACACTGTCTGCGTGTAGTTTTGAAAAGTGTAACCACACTTGCAACTGCTTTACCGGCATTGCCGTGACTCACTGTGACTTTACAAACTGCTGAGTGGACGTTGTTTGGCTCTGTCCGCACCACAGCTCTGCGTGTGTGCGTGTCAGAGCTCCGCTCTCTGTCAACATGCAGAGAGGACAGACATAGCAATCTGGCAGTTCTGGCGAATGCCAGAGAGGCCGATTTGGCCGCTGGAAATAAGAAAAAAATGCGGTAACACTGGCGTATCGCACTATTTCGTGTTTTAAGATGCTCTTTTTTTTCCTGCTCGTTTCTCTCTGCTGGACAACGAAAGGCTACGTGACACATGCCACTATTTCGATTAAATCAAAGACTAGGTTTGTAAAACACTACCTAAGCTTGTATCCTTTGTTTTTAGCCACACAAGCGTTACGTCAGTCCACCACTTTGGTCCACACCGATATATCTCACAGAATATTCAATGGATTACGATTAAATCTTATTATTTGTGGTCCACATAAAATGAATAATTTGGTGACTTTTCCCCTGACTTTTCCACTATTGCCACAATAAGGTTGACCTTTGTAGTTCATTATTGGTTGGAATGCCATGAAATTTGGTACAGACTAGGGGTGCATGATATATCGACTCAATTTTGTTATCGCGATATCACGTTGCGCATTATATCGAAAGTGTCGCGATAAGTATGCAATATTTTGTTTATATTGTGGAGCGCTGCGTCCCGTCCGTTGGCTGTGTGGCTTAGTTGTGTTTCAATTTAGAGCCCACTTGAAACGCTAGAATGATGATCATTTCATTGGGCAGTTACCGTGCCACTGTTAGTACACGTCGCACGGTCCACTACGTGACAAACCCTATGTAGCGTACCACGTGTGTGCATATTTCGACAAAGTGACAGCGTAAGTGAAGAAATGGCGACAACTAAACGGAATGAATCAGAAAAGTGAAAGAAAAGTTGTGTCCTGTTCTCTTCATTTATATATTTTAATACTGTACAACCAGTAAAAATGTCCTGTTCTGTAGACATGGTCGTTATTTATTCATGTTGTACCAGTCCAATGTGACAGTCAGTTGACATAAACCTTGTGTTGTAAGAAAACTTGTTTTTCAGTTTGGTATTCAGTTTGGAGTTCAGGAGATTGTCTTGACCTGGACCACACCCCTAAATGCATTGAAGCAGCTGCCATGGGATTGGATGATTAGATAATTGCATTAATGAGAAATTTAACAGGTGTTCCTAATTATCCTTTAGTGAGTGTATCACCAAAATGTTTGGTTTACATTTTCTGACCATACAGGGCTCCAGAGTGCAATCATTTTGGTCGCACTCTGTTACCCAGTATGTCACGTTCACGGAGAAGTGTGCGCCTGCAGGTCTGTGTGCGTGTAGAGTTAGGTTCAGAGAGGAGGCGGTGAAGCGCTGACCGGCAGACAGCTCTACATCTGAATAGAAACGGGCAAAGGAGTACAATCGCTTGTTAACTGGCGGACTGAGACTAACTCTTAATTTCCACTGGTTGCGGAACAGCGTCGGAGTCAATAGGTTTCCATTAAAGTCAATGTGTGCATTTCCACTGACTGCGGAACGGTTGCATTCCGACTGCGTTCCAGTTCCGGCGGTCCTCAGCCCTCCAGAGCAGATACGCAGAGCTTCTATTTTTGCCGGACACCGGAGAGCTCCGCAGCAATTCAACACAATTCAGATTGCGCGGGACAGGAAGTCGAGCACAGAAACAAAATAAAACATCTGGTTAATTTTCAAAATAAAATAAACTGTGCTCACGGCGGATCATTTTTCCCTGCACTACACCTTGAAAACCCAGCACAGAGTTGTTTCCCCTCTACTCCTCTGCATGGAAACTAACTGTTGTTGGTTTTGTAGTTCTATTCTACGTGAATTTGCGAGATCTTGCGAGTCCTCGTGACTTCAGCTGTCAGTCATGGCTACAGCCTTTTCGCAACAAAACCGGAACTGGTGGGTTACTGGTGTTTACGCCGTGTGCAATGCCATACAAACAAGGATGATGTGAAGGTATATATACACCTACCTGGAGTGAATGAAGCGCATGATATCTCGCTGCGTAACTCCAGAGTGCACCTTGTGCCACAGGTGTATGGCGCAATACACGGGACTCACGTCCCGATTAGATCCCCTGCTGAAGGCTACAGGGATTTTGTCAATAGAAAGGGCTGGCCATCTATCCTACTACAGGCTGTGGTAGACGATCGCTCCAAAAAGTCTCTTGTCTCCTCGTTTGTCCACTTACATCTGTCTTTGTTGACACCCGCCGTGTGTGCAAACAGAGCGGAAATACTGGGTGGAAATGAACTAAAACTTCTTTGTTTTGTGGTGGGTTGCAACCATAAAATAACCTAAAACTTAATTGCAAATCATTATTTATTCGGCAAATAACGTTTCCATCAGCGTTTATTGCATAAGCCGTATATCGATCAAGATAAAATCCGATAATCCGATGAGACCGAACGTATTTCCTTTGAGTCGATATTCAATCAAATTTTACTGTTTCCATAAGGCATTTTTCATTCAATATCACTTAATTTGGATAAAAATGTGCGGATGGAAACATAGCTACAGTGTTCAGCTACAGTGTTGCTTGTTCACCTGATTATAACGTTATCTGTAACCAGTGTGGGGTGGAATTAGTGGAATTAGCAAGCTAACTTCGTTAGCTAGCAAACTAACATTAACGTTAGCCAGAGGCCACTGCTCGGGTTGCTCGGTCCCTCCACTTTTTTGCCGAGACACAGCGCTGACAGCGCCGGAGACGGACAATCAATAGATGGTTTAGCCAGCTACCGGAATTCGCCGCTGCCTTGACGGGGAGTGAAACAGACTGACCGCAGGCTCTTTCTGCCGATGGCCTGCTAATTTGGGCATAGCTGTTTTGTTATATGGTGTGATGCTGGCCGAATATTCTCGTCCCCTGACCTGTGACCTATGAATGACCGGATGTTGTCATGTAAGTTTTCCCTTTAGTCTCATCATATCACAATGTGGCGTTTCCGTTAGTGCCACCGCAAGTAGAATTTGCAGAAAAAATGTGGAAAATGTCATGCCACATTTATAAACCCAGGAAGCACTGTGCTGGGCTGATTTCCACGCATTGGATTGGCAGCACATTTGTAAAACTTTTAATATGGTGCTTTATAAGAAGCATTCTGATGACTTCAAGACGTGCAAAATTAGTGCCACTTGTTAAGCTGGGGCTGCAGTCATTTTCTGCACAGTGTTTATGAAGTCTAGGGGTGTCCCAGAATAAGAATGTACATACTTGAATCAAATTAGTCAAGTCCTACATATCGTCAACTGAAAGTCGAATCGGGGGGGGGGGGGGCTGACTACAGTGATGAAATATTCAGCTGTGATAAGGTTGTGTAAAGCTCCTTTTGTATGAAAACATTCAACCGATTAGGACACAGACATAAAATGAGTAGCTTTAATTGTGTAAGTGTTGTAGTGGTGTAGAAGATTAATTAAAAGAGGTTTTGAGCGTGCTCGCGTGTCACTCAGCGGAGTCAGCACTCCGCTGCCGTGCGCCCCCGGTGACGAGAAGCGGAGCACACCGAGCAAAAGTCTGTCCTGTGGTGCGCGCACTCTACTTTTACAATCCTCTTGTTTTCCTGCCACAGCCGCAAACATTGTGTCGTTGCATATATCGCCGCGGCTTGCTGGTCTGGTGTGCAGGATTTGGAGATCATCGGGGCGGACGGATCATGCCGTGGGCTGTGCACTGGATCACGGCTGTGCTCCAGTGCACACAACTTGCAACTAACAGCATACTTACTTTGGATCATCTTTTACTATTTCAAAGTGCAAACACACTTTGACTGTGAGATTAGCAGTCGAATCAAACTCCTTCAATCGAAGCTTCGAATATTCAACTTTTCGGGGTCACCCCTAATGAAGACCCCAGCTATTCAGACAAAATGACAAGAAAAAATGTTCGGTATGGATACACAATCTGAGAGGGGGGAAACTTTTTATTTAGCTCTTAAAGAGAAACACAGATTTGAATAAATCAAACAGCAGTCTCTTTCCAGAGGATATGAGCATCATGTGGAAGCGTGAGATACAAAGGATAAGAGCAGAGGGAGGAAAATGGTAGAGGTAAAGAGGGCTGCAGGGCAGGACTGATTGGGGTGGCTGATTGGATGGCATCCAGTGCCACCCACCACTCTCCTCATCTCAAAACAGTTACACCTCAGCTGACACTGCATTGCCACGCTGGTGAAAGGCAACATTTTAACACACATGACTGTATTTAAACACCAGCTAATGCTAACATAGTTGGATAATGCTTACCCAGGGGTCCATGATAATACACGCAGGCCAGACAAAGGAGGAGGAAACCTAGCGCTGGGCTTTGGCCGCAGGTGCAAACACATACTGACACGAGACCAGCGCACCATAAAAACTGTCACACATTAACATAAACATCAAAGCCAGGCTGCTAATCTGTGGCTGTGAGCGACAGCTCAGTGTGCAGTGAGCTGGAGGTGGCAAAGGGAGACGTTTTCGCTATCGGTCAGACTATCAATAACGGAAAGGCTCTACAAATAAACGTGACTCAGTAAGCCAGACCGGGTATATTGTGATAATACTCCTTTGTAACACATCTACGTTTTTTTTTTTTTTATTGGGGGGGGGAGTAAATGGTGTAACATGTTCCACACACAGATTTGCGGATTCACTTCATCCATTGAGTGAATCAGTTTCACTCAATGGAGTGAAACTGAAAATCAGTTCCAATTTAAATTAAAAAAAAAAAAGAACAAGAAAAAAAAGGTACATGTAACTGTGCGCAAGAACAAGGGCAGAGTAGATGAGCAAGGCTGCAAGCTACAGGTTTCTCACAGATCTGCCTCCACATTTTCTCAGAATAAAAAGGTTTTTTTTCCCCAACTAAAAACAAAAGAAAAATGTATTTATCTTCCCATCTGCAGTCTGGAAATTATAATCTTCTAAGTGTAATTAAGACCCTGAGATGCATCCAAGACTTCAAAGAGAGCAGGTCTACAAGAGACACTGTGCAACGTCTTGCTGAATACATGTTGTGTTGTGTGTGTGTGTGTGTGTGTGTGTGTGTGTGTGTGTCAACTGAGACAGAAAGAGCTTCTGGCAGCAGTGGAGGAGGAGTTGTCTCTGTGTCGGACTGCTTTATTGCCCAGCAAAAGCTCCTGTCACCCCTCTGAGAAGAGGCGCTACCTTAGCTGAAGACTGAGGACTGTCAGCGCAGCCAGATAATGTAGCCACCCACAGAAGACGAGGCAGTTTGAACAATGAAACTTCACATTTCTCAGCTCTTTATAAATGGCAGACCGATGTATCCGATCTCCAATCGATGTCAATTAAGCAACTGCACCCGTCTTCATACTCTGTGGAAGATGAAAGTTAAGAGGTGGCTGCAGTGGTGCAAACCCAAAACTGACTGAAATGGTCCATGCTTTTTTAATGCTTGGTGCCAGCTACTGCACAAAGAATACCAACAAGGATAGGTTCAGTACACAAGTATACACACATACACAACTAGGATGTGCCAAGTAGAGGTCTTGAAATTAATCAAATAATCAATGCATCGAATCGTGGACATGGACGATGCTGCATCAATAATCGGCAGGCTAATAATCGATTATTTCCGTTTACAATTTAATGTAGGCCTAACAACATTTCTGTTTACATATTCTGTTTATTTAGTATTAGAGCACTGCAGAAGGTTTTGTTTTTGAAGCTAGAAAAGCTATGAATTAAATATCCTACATGGCTTTAATAGAAAAATGTATTTGACGCATCGCGATATCGAATTGAATCGCTGACATGATAATCGTAATCGAATCGGGAGATCAGTGAAGATTCACACCTCTAGTGCCAAGAAGGGCAATGTTGCTGGATGGACCCTAGACTGGATGGATCGATAAAAGATACAAGCAGCATTTTACTACTAACTTATACGCATTCTGAAAGTGGTGCCCAACACCATAGTTTTCAGCCATTGTTGAAAAATTGAAAAACAGTTTAAGTCCAAAGCATGTTGCAGTAAAAGTGGAGGGATGACAACTTCTATTATAATCGATTCAGTACAAATTCCAACCATTCTCTGTCAGTTTCTCCGAGATTTTCTGCTTTTCTCTGTGTTAAATCATTGTAAACTGAATATATTGGGGTTTTGGACTGCAGGTTACCAAAAACGAAAAGACATTTGAAGACGTCAGGAAAAAAAGTAGCCTAATGGACGTTATTTGACATTATTTTCATTTTATAGGATGTAAATGAATTTATAGACGATTAAGGCGAGACACTACAGGTGAAGGGAATTTTTTTTAACTAGCAGATATCACCATGAAACTCTGCCAGTTGATTACTTAATGAGATGAGAAAAAAAATGTATTACAAGTTTTCTGTAATTTAATGTTTAAATATGCAAATTAGGCATTATCTAATGAAAAATGCCCTAATTTGCATATATTTTAAAAAACGAAATCTGAGTATTGGATAAAGCCACGGTCAAAATGATTTTTTCATTGTGTTCACATATTAGATGGGGAAAAAATTACAGAGGGATTTATGGATATCTACTTTTGTTATCCTGTAAATCAGAATATACTGTCAATAGCCTTAAAAAAAACGATTTTCGCCATGTTTTTTGGAAGAAAATGTTATATAAAATCAGGCTAGGAATAATATATTTACAAATCCCTCTGTAATTGTCTTCATAATATAACTAGGTACAAGACTGGAAAGTTTGGTGTATAAAGGTGCTACTGAAGTGGAGATTTCGTTCTTGGAGTAGGAGAGAAAAGTCATTTTGAGAAAACGGCCTTTAAAGAATTTTATAGCAAAATTCCACTAATTTCTAAGGAAAGCCATGAATTACAGACACATATCCCTTCAGGTCCAAGTAAGATCCATGTACCACACTGTTTAACATCCAAAACTCATTACTGCTTCATCCATCACTGATCATAACATCCAAAACAACACATCAACATGGGGTTCAACTGAAGACCATTACATCACAAACTTCGAACTGACACAACACAACCATTACACAGCCTAGTTCCCCCAAGTCAGTTTACAGTCTACATATCCATGCCAGTACCATATGTAGGGCCCTCCTCCATCTCCTGCAGGTGTCTTTTCACTTTTTTGGCTGCGCTTACACTTTTACGGCTCCGCTTTGCACTGGTGGAATGGACACGATTGGCTTTTGAGATCCTAACCATGTCGTCATCCTTCATTCCATTAACGGTCAGTGCTCTGAAGCCACAATTTCTCCATCACAGCCAGCATGGCAGAGGCACCCTCATTGAATGTAGAAATAGCATTCATGGCTGCAGTTTTTGGACACTGGGCCCATATGACCAAGTTGAAGCATGCGTTGTCATTCTGAGTGCCTCCATGCTGCACTGTCACTGGACATCCGGTGATACACAGGGATGAGCTTCTTATGAATCATTCAAAAGAATATTTAGAACATTGGAGAAAGCAATCAAAGTAGACTAAATTGTTATTAAACATATTATTTTCACACTGTCAGAGATACGAAGAAGAGACGGATCCTGACTAAATACAGGCTCAGTGACCACTAACTGGGTCAGACAGAGATGACCTTCCTCCTCCACTGGGAAAAAGTATCTTCACTAAGAGATTTACACCTTGGAAAAATAGCCAAAAAAAGTTAACACCAGAAAAGAAGCTGGAAGTTCTCCTAGGAGAGGGGACAGCAGCTCTACTGACAGCTAAATATGGATCTGCCTGCCACAGTCTGAGGGACTCACAACCACTTAGGATCCCAAAATTACTGATTTGTTTAGTATTGTATAGTAATTATATTAGAATAGTATATATGTGACACCTACATATTTAATATATGACATGTATTGTAGGCCGTGAATATCTGTAAACTGCTGAGCGAGAGAGTCAGTCTGATTACCTCCGCTGTCTGAAAACTCCTGTTTTCTGAACGATAGTTTACACATCAACGTACTATGTGAAGGCATTTCATCATCTGCTGTCATAGTTTGTAATCCCCTGTGTCTTCTTGCTAATAACAACGGTTTTCTTCTTATCTGAAGATAAGAAGATGATTTTCGACCGTTTGACGCATTTATTTTGACATTCTGAACTACCGCGGAACTGTCAGAGCGCGTCACGTGACCATTCTAAGCAAATCACGTTGTCAGGAATTGTCATCAGCCAATGAGATTGCGCATTTAGCGCTAAATCCCCCCTTTTACTTTCACGATTGGTTGCTGATGAAAAGGAAATGACCATATTTGGATCCAACAGCATTGTAGAGGAGAGAGAGAGCTTTCCAACGGTATATGAGATGACAGGGTGCAGACAGCGATCGCGGAGCAGCGGGATGATTTAGAACGCCAACTTTTGTTGAATTTAGGAGAAATCTACCGACGCTAACAGACAAAGTAAATGTGTATTTTTGACTTTTTTTCACCACGTCTGAAAGAAGACATGTTATTGAACACAAATAGCCAAAGATCTCAAAATTGACCAGTGAAAAAAAAAAACTATGTTTTTGCCTGCCGTGTCTCGCCTTAATCGAAAAAATAATCAGTTTAATCACCAATGAAAATAAATAATTGTTAACCTGACTCTTTAAAGGGGTGATAGAATGATTATATAGGGTATTTCACACTGTTCCTTAAGGTCTCCTAATAGGGTATGTAACATTGGTTGGGTTGAAAATGGCCTGGTTGATATTTTATTGGCCCTTACGCATCCCTGTGTTTTGGCTCTATTTCTAACAAGAGCTTTTCTTCCAAATATGGTATGCTTATGAATATTTAAATGAGCTGCGCACTGACTGGTTGAGCAAATCCCCATACACACACACATTGGAGACGAGACAGTAGGTCTCATATTTCAGACACTGCAATGTTTTGTTACCAAATTCACTTCTGAGACTTTTTTTTATGCGAGAAATCAACTATATAAAGCTCAAATATGGGCCGTTTGACGAAAAATGTATGGCTAATTGCAAATTTGGTAAGGCGTGTCGGACTTTAGGAGCTCCACACAGTCTGACGAGAAAGCGGCAGTCTGCTGGGGCATACCCAGGGCAAAGTCACCCTTTGTGGATTACTGCTCTACCGGGGCTCCAAGGAGCTGAGCGGCTGCCGGCATAACTATAATATATTTACGGTTTGAATTTTGTCATAGCAGTTATATCACAGCTACCCCAAGGTCTTACAAAGCTAACAGTTGTGTCCGATTTCAATTTAAGGCATTTTTGTGAACGTGAGGGGTCTTGTTAGGAGGAGCAGCTAGCAAGCTATGTTTCCCATTCAATACAATGGGAAAAGATCGCGGATAGCTAGCTACACTTTTGGCATAACTATAGTATATATATATATACAGTTTGAATTTCGTCACGCCACTTATATTACAGATTCCCAAAGGTCTTATAAAGCTAACAGTTGTGTCCGATTTCAATTTAATGCATGTTTGTGAATATGAGAGGTTTCGTTAGCTGCTAGTGTCCCTTCAATACATTGGGTAAAGATAGCGGCTAGCTAGCGACACTTTCAGCATAACTATAGTATATTTACACTTTGAATTTTGTTACAGCATGTATATCATAGCTACCAAAAGGTCTTACAAAGCTTAGCTAACACTTGTCCGATTTCAATTTAATGCATTTTTGTGAATTTCAGAGGTCTCGTTAGGGGAGGCTAGCTAGCACTCATTGATGGACTCTATCAATGAGACTTGCGGACAAGAGGCGTTTATTTCCCCGATCGTTTGTTTAAATAACTCATCACATATCCATTATAAGCCTGCGGTAAGAGATTGCGGGCGTAACAAGCTCGCTGACCGCACTCTCAGTCACACACCGGCCATTTAGCAGGAAGAGGGGAGGGAGAACATCGAGCTGCAGGCCCTGGAGCTCTGTCAGGTCAACGGCGTTTGGTAGTCCGATGTAGCAACCCAGGCAGCACCGGCCGCTGAACTCCGACACACATTGCAATTAGCCATCAATTTTCGTAAAACTTAATGTAGGATTCCATTCACTACGCTAAGCTAACTAGCGGCGGCGCTGCCGGTGTTGCACCGGACTAAAACGATGCATGCGGCGTATCCCTTTAAACTCAAGCGTTCCCTGCGGGCTTGACAACCTCACTGGCCGGCCGTCACACACAGTCACACACACACAGTCACACACACACTGCAGCAGGCATACTAGTTCTGCTCCCGGGTTGTGACACAGGTAATCTCTGAATTGTCATGACCAGGGATATACCCATGTTGACTGGCTTGGTTTGAATTTCCAAAAGGAGAGTTGAACCCTGATCAGAAAGCCCTGGCCAAACCCCTGGTCATTGGTGTGAAAGAGGTATATGTGATTGCAGTCCATTTTTCAGACTGGCAGCAGCAGCAGTTTTTCCTCTTGAAAGTGTGAGTCCCCATCCATATAACGCCAATCTAAAATGAGTTCATACGAGACGAGATTGATCCTGGTGGGACAAATAGATGCCAAAAGTTCTGTTAAAGATTGAAGAAGTCACTTGTAAGTTTTGGAGAAAATACAAAAGTTTGAAAAAGTTGCTAGTTAAGTTTTGAAGAAACTACAAATGTGGAGCTCTGTTGCCCAGATATCCAATTATTATTACTCTGTATTCAATTAATCTTTCCACTTGTTAGTGACTGTCAAATTTAAGAATTTTTTGCATCTTCAGGTTAAGGGGTTGAAATGTTTACTTCTCCACTCCGATTAAACTACAAGAAATATCGGCTCATCACTCATTCACAGATAAACAACAATTTTCTGAAAAGTCAGCAAATATAAAATACAGTTGAAGTCTTCTAAAAAAATGCACCGGTTACATGCCCAGAGGGCTACTTGGCCTTCTGTAAAAATTTCCCTGAGGCAATAGGGCTGAAGAACATGTATAAGATTCTATCCCTAAGAATAAATCTATTATAAATTAAACCAAACACACAAATCCTACACATGCTTATATTTCTGTATCAACCACTGAACACATACACACATTAGAACATTAATAACACCAGGAAACCATTTGCCAGTTATGTGTGCTGAAAACATACAACCCTCTCCACTTATATGTGAGAGGGTGGCATACCATCAGCTGCTATTTTATGTAAATATGCAATGTGCTGGCCACACAACATACAAATACAGTCCAACTTTCCAAATTTGCTCTATAGGTTGGGCTGGTGAAGAAGCAGACGAGACGTTTTTCTCTGCTCGGAAGATTTATTATGCCCGTGATTGGCTAGCCAAATATATAATACTGGCAACAGAAAACTTGAATGTAGGTACAAAACATGTGCAAGCTTCCAGTATTACCCAGTATATTTACCCAGATCATTCTTGAAAGCATTTTTGCTGAATGAAAGAAGGGGCACATAGTAGTGGTGAGAGATTATCTTTCAATCAGACAACACAGGTTCAAGTGCTCCTGCTGTCTCTGCACTGCTGAAGAGGCAATGAGCAAGACACTACGTCCAATCCAACTCCAGGGATACGTAGGCAGCATGTTCCCCTGTGCTGGTGGGTAAGGTTTTCTTTTTTATTTATTTTTTCTGAGGGGCTCGAGAGGCGATCACAACAAATATTTGTTTATCATGTGTGGGCTAATAAATGTACACGTGCCACGAGACTAGAGAATCAGTCCGAAAAGGTGTCAAAAGGAAGGAAAAGAGGAAACTAACGCCTACCCCTGCAGATGTACTGTCAACATTTCATTTCATTCCCCTGTATCTCGGGTGTGTTATGACGGGTTTGCACCATTTGTGTTTTAACTTAACTTTTAACACTTTAAGACTGCAAAGTTGGGAGCATACTCACTGTTAAGCAATTATTATGTGATGAAGAGGCAGTGAGCTTGTACTTTTTCCACTAATCCCAGTTCATGGCATTTTCAATCAAGTTGTCAATTTAATCAAACAATCCTACAAAGACTTGGTACAGTTTGACTGTGATATTTGCACTGCACAACTGAAGTGGCGGAAGGGTGTACTTCACCGTAGCTCTTTTCCTAAAAGGTGGATGCATCCCGTCTCAAAAAGCATTCCAAAATTGTACAGTGTACAGGATTAATCAATGTAAACCGTACTGCAAGTTAGCACATCTTCCTTGTAAGTAAGTTACATTTGCAAAAGCATGTCTTGTCCTTACCTGGGCCATCTGATACTGAGAGAGGTGAATTAAGCTTGGGTCGCTTTGCAGTGGGGGGTCCGACATCCAGAAGATTGTCAGCCATCCTGGTCGGCAGATTTTGTGAAGGGATGATGATGATGCAGGAAAATAAAAGCAGGTTCAGTCCAACTCGTCGGCCTTCGGCTAGTAATAACTGTTAACTTTTCCTAACGTTGTGTGTAAAAGAGCAATTTAACGTTTTTTTTTCTTCTTTCCCTTCTTCTTCTTGACTGGCAGACTGGCAAAATGCTGCCTGGAGAAAAAGGTTTCAAAAGAAAGGCAACAGCGCCACGCTTCGCCGCCGAAGATCACCCCATGATAATCCAACACCCAACACCCACATAATTATCCTCAATAATTACGTCCAAAAATTATTTCAGTTCGAGAAAAATAAATAAAAATCAATCATAAAATATTACACAAGGCGTAAGCAAATCCCTTTCTTCGCAGATCGCCGGTTTCACGTCTGTACAGAATCATCTTTTTCGCAGTCGAAACGAGCAGCCATAAAATCTCTCTCGGGCTTAAATAAAAAGAGCAAAATTCAAAAAATATTTTCTATGAAGTGGATTATTTTTGTCGTCGCTGTCTCCCGGTAAATAAAGCGTCTCGGGACGGAGATACGGCGAGAAGCGGCGCTCTCTAAAAGGGAAATCAAATATACAGTGGGCTTTCGAGACGATAAAAACCCATGTAATCCTCACATGTTTACATTAATTCTCATCGGAAGGACTAACACTTCGATTTTCTTCACGAAAAAAGCCGTTTGAGCCCCGTCTGAGTAGCTCCGATCGGTTTTTAAAATTAATGCTCCCCCCGAAATCCCGATTCTGAGCCGCGTCAAGATGGCGGCTGTTGATTCCTCCGATACAAAAAAAAAAGTTTTTTTTTTCTTCCCAGCTAGACTGTGGGGGGAGGAGGGGGTGGTGTCGCGCTATGACGCCCTGACGTAAACCTGTGCACCGTGCATCACGTGGACGTACGTGAAGTTGCCTCTAGGGGTGGAATAACACCAAAAATAAAAATGTACTGTTCTACCTGCTTTAAACTTTACAAACACACATACAAACAGAAAAGACTCACTTTTGGGAAAACACAATGCACTGTCGATAAACAGAAATACTTAAATTAGTCCCTTTATATTTAGTTTATGACTATCATATTACTACCAGTGGTGGTGGAAAGTAACTAATTAGACCTACATTACATTTAACTCAATTTCATTTTTAAAGGGATATATTGTACTTTTTACTCAAAGTAAATATTTACTGTGAGTAAAAAGTACAATATATACTGTATATGATATAATACCTTTACCAAATGTTTCATACAAAGCATGTGATCCTGAGCTTGTAAAATGTCAAACTCACAATGCTATACATTAACTACTTCAAATTGTCTCCACTTTGTACAAATGCACCATTAAAATGCTGCACCAATAACAATAACGTTAAAATATACAATGAGCACTTTACCTTTGATACTTTACATTTTGCCAATAATACTGTTGTACTTTGAATGTAGGGTTTTTAATACTGTGGTATTGCTACTTTTACTTACTTCAAATTGAAATACCGCTTCCTTAACTTTATAATATAGTGTCCCATCAAAGTCCCTATATACTAATACATTATATAAGAACAACTATCTATTGAGATCTACCATAGTCATATTTTGAATTTGAAGTATTCATGTAAGTGCAAATTAAACAGCAAAGGTTGGATGAAACCTTACATATACAGCACCAGCTGTTAAGAAATTGAAACAAATAATGATCAGGATAGGAGTGCTGTCCGATGTTCAGTAAAAAGGTAATAATGAAGCTGCTGCTCCCACGACCCGACCCGGATAACCAAATAAAGATGGATGGAATTTCTCATATTTCAAAATATTCCTGAGAAGTCAAAATATTTAAACATAGTGAATGTACTCAACCAAAGATTGTAAGTATATTCTCATTTCTCTTGATACCCTCTATGTGTAACCTTAAATCACTGTAAAAAAAAAATAAAAAATACTTACTTACTAATTCTAAGTTTTTCATTTAAAAGTGATAGTACACAAGTATTATGAGCAAAACATAGGCCTACTTAAATTATTGAAAGTAAAAATACTCATTATGTAGCACATTTTATAAACGTGTCTAATGTGTTGTACTTAACCTACAAAAGTAACACTGTAAGGCAATGGAGTAGTATAACAGTGTAATACATAGAACAGCATCAAACAAAAATAATTAAGTAAAGTACAAGTACCTAAAAGTTGTTGGCTATTTCAGAAACATACTTGAGAACATGTGGGCTACTTAGTTACAATCCACCATGGGTTAATACAGAACCGGATGAAGTGTACAGGCTATAAATTAAAACGGACAACATTTCCCAGCAACTGACTTTATTCAATTTTAACCTTCACTTGAATACCTATCAGCATGCTACAAAAACATTTCCAAAGAAAGCAACAATTCATTAAAACTTTGCGGTAGCAGCTACAGAAATACTGCCTACCTGCATACATCTAGTAGTGTTTGGACCATTTTATTTGGCCAGTTTAAATTTTAAAAAAGAAAAGAAAAAAAGGATGTCTGTATCTGTATTATACTGTCCTAGCATGTCATTCGTTTTGAGATGCTAAGATTAGAGCATCCCTACCAAAATACACACAACCAAACAGTTTTACAAACACTCTTTTTTTTCCTTTTGTTTTTTACACACATGCAGGCAAACGGAACACAGAAGTATTATTCCAACATGGTTAAAATGACCCAGTTCTTTAGACTATTTAATACTCTAGTACATGCGCTTATATAAATAATAGAAAATGCCCATATACTATACAATATAAAAGCATATGTACATAAAAAGTGAGCGCGTTGTGCATATGTGTTTTAACACTAGTAAATATATAAATGACCTTTCTTGAACGTGCAGAACACAACCTGCAAATTAAGGAGAAGATAAGATATAAAAAGAAACTCCAAGAGATGGCAATAACACTCTTTGGCATCGAAATTCTCAGTGTGCCATCCTGCTGGGTCAGAATGTCACTTACATCTTGATAAATCAAACCAAATCAACATGTTTGTAGTGAAACAAAGAGGGGAAAAAATAGAAAAAAAAACAAGTGGCAATCAAAAGTTGACGCCCCGATCTTATTGTTCAATACAACACTAACCAGAAAAAATGTTCAATTAATAAAATACACATAATTCAAAAGAGCGTATCAAAATTACCAAGGAGGAAACACTTTAACTGAGACTCTCACGACCTATCTTAAGCACTTAATCATGGATAATAACAATAATAATTTTAAGTGTCCCTTTATTGTAGTATAACAATCACAAATGTTGGGCTGGTACAAGGGTTGTGTGCTCATAAGCGTAAAGGTAAATTTTCCCTTTCAAACTAATTATTATTGCATTAGATCAACCCAACTCCATCCGAGCAACAGATACAGAACACAATGGAAAGCCAAATGAGAAGGAATTAATTGTTATTAATGTTGAATATGTTTGGTATGTTTACATTAAGAATAGGCACTGCTCACATTCCATGACGTTATAAACCTCAGAAGAAAACTTATCAAAATGAAATTTGATTTAAGCATCAAATAGTGAACATTTTACTACGTATGCATACTATAAGCTTTTGGGAAATATTCAGTGTCCTAAAAAATTAAAGCACTTCAGAGCACACAATAAAAACAAAGATATAGGAAATTCGAGTTAAAAGGCACAAGCTACCCTATCTTCACACACAGAAAAAGGAAACAAATTTTGAACTACTAGAGTAATGTTAAATGTTGCAGTTGGAATAAATTATTTGATGATAAAGAAGGCAAATTGGTTCTAGTTTTCTGCAATATTGGTTATGTTTGCTTTATTAGCTAAAAAGTACTAATTATAAAATGGTATTTATAAAATATAAGGTTAAGGTGTTGCGGGTATTGAAACATCATAAATAAGACACTGAAGTGGATTTCATGGTTAAACTTTTTTGCCTCTGAGCACACAATCCTTTTTGCTAAGGAACAGTGACAGAAGAGAAAATGTAACAGCAACAGAGATGCACAGTTTTATCAGTTTGATATCCAAAGTAATCTGACATAATAGCAGGAAATCAACGAAGTCAATAAGAAAGAGTGAAAGCAACATATTATTACGAAATACATTTGTTACACTTCCTTTGCATTTACAGTGATATTACATTACGTTTCATGCCATTGAAAGCATGCTATGAAGCAACTATTGCATCCAGCTGTTTCCATTGAGTAATGTCTTTCAAATCATACAAATTAGAGAGGGCAGCTTCACATGAACAGTTCAAGTTTTGTGCAACAATAAATACAATAAAACACACTTAGTTTTGATTCGTGACATTCCACTTTGATTATCCATGTCTTAAAAACACTATCAACTAACACACAGTGTAACCCATGGCAAAACCTACCGTCAAGACAATCTACAGGTACAGCAATGCCTCGTAGGATCCATTGAAATACTCTTTATACATACAATACACTAAACACAGCTTGGGCTTTCATTAAGAGCCTGGATCATGTGGGAGGGCACAAACACTAGTAACAGTTAACCTTGTCTACGATGCTGTTGTTACAAGCATGCTGATTAAATGTAGCAGAGACCATCGTGCCTCAGTACTGAGACAATACAAAGATCTAAACAGAGGCCAGAGAAAAAGCTGTCACATCATTCCACTGTGTTCTTAAACTGTTTGTCATCATCTTGCAGTTTCACCAAGTCAGTCGAGTAACTCATAGACAACTCTCCTCATTAAACCCTGCATGATCTTGTTACTACACAGACACAACACACTCGCCCACTGTATGCAAACAAATACATTCACACTGCACAGCTCAGCCCCGTCTGCCCTTAGCTTGTATTGATTAGTCTCTTCTGTGCCTTTCATGAAGAGTTTTCTGGTTCTCATAAAGAACATGGAAACAGGCTCTGTTGCATTCTAGTGCAGATTTGACTAATACATATCATGGAGTACCGTCTTATTTCCCTTCACTTGACACGCATTGCGATTCTCCTCATGTTGAAGCACTTTCCATGGTGAGGTTTTCTTTGATAAAAGGCAAAATATCATAGCAAAGCATAGTATACAATGTAAAGTTGTAACAAAAGCTAAGCAGTTTTTCCAAAAAGATTGCTTATTGACAGTTTTCCGTTTATGTTATTCTTCCCTTACTCCAAAAGGCTTAGTCTACACATTATACTACATTATATCTACTCTAAAGGCACTTAAAAGACATACAAAAGAAATAATTAAGATTACAGGTGTACAGACAATCAAGTAAGTTAATGGGAGACAATGGGATCTGTAGCAGGCAAGAGAAGGTCATCACGAGTCATCACATCTTCCCATTTCCTCTGTGTGCTCCTGCCTGACCCTCACTTTGTGGTTCAGTCAGCACCCTCCACTGGTAATATTGGCCAATCAGATTTAAACTAAAAACAACCTGCTGCCTGGCTGATGCAGAGAAGAGGCCAAAGGCCAGAGGACAATTCTACATATGCTAACCGGCAGGAACAAGCGCTTAAAGGGTAGAGGATTTATGATAAAAACACGACTGCAGCAAATTCTTAAAGTCTGGTTAACTCTCCAACATTACTGTCATAATCATCATCACATTTGTCTTTCTGGGAATTTTGGAGTGTATTTTGCTGGGCCGAGGATGAGATGATGAGCTGTTTGTTATTTGCAGAAGAAGGAGATCCTTCTAGGTGAGATGTAGATTGCCTGGCATGAGAGGTCTCTGTAGAGGGATGTCTTTCATGGCTGTCTGCCTCTTTCCCATGGCTTAGCCCTGTGGTAGTAGAGGAACCAGCGCTGGCACTGGGTATGGTAGTATTGGTACTGCTTGCAGCTATACTGGTTGTGGGCACCATGCTGGCGATTTCATCAGTGGGCGAGCGGCCGATGCTACCATCCACCTGTACCCGGATCTCTGGTGAGACTGAGAGTTGGTACTGAGGCACAGGGCCACTGTCACTACTCTTTGGGTAAAGGAAGGTCTTCATCTGACCTTTGCCTTTGACGTTAACTGTGCCCCGATAATCAAACTCATAATCCATGGCACTGAGCACACAGTAGCTCTCCTCGCTGACCTGGACACGACACTCCACACCTGTAGTATCCATGCGACTGGCGATGTTGACCGTGTCGCCCCAGATATCGTAGAGAAGTTTAGTGGTGCCAATCACCCCCGCTGTTAGAGGCCCGTGATTGAATCCAATGCGAAGCTTGAAGCCAAAGCCCAGCATGTTCTTGTTGAAGTCGTCCACCACACACATCATTTCAAGGGCAAATTCGAAAAGAGCGCGGAGGTGGGCGTGAGGATGTGCCGCATCTGCACACTGCTGCGCATTGAGTCCTGCTGCTGCCATGTACGTGGCACCAATGGTCTTGATCTTTTCCATATTTGAGAAGGCAGGCTTCCGTAACAGCTCATCAAAGTCTCCAATTAGCTCGTTGAGGACACGGTAGCACTCCTTGCCTCCCTCGTAGCTTTCCTCATAAAACTCACTGAAATTAACAATACTGGCAAATATTACACCCACATTGTCGTGGTTCTTGGAGTAGCTCTGGGTGACTTTCAGCTGCTCAGCCACATGGATGGGGATGATATTGCGAAGCAGCCAGTCGGCCTGGTCCCTCATGTTCTGGATCTTGATGCGGTGTTTATCAGCCTCCACATTGCCATGGTAATGCAGGCGGTGACTGACCTCAAATTCACGGTTAAGGAACCAGATCAGGAGAAGGACTAGGAAAAAGGCCACGCAAGCCTCAGGCCCCAGCAGGTCCTGTGGGTCTGCTGGGCTTTCAGACATGACCGTGGAGCCGTTGCTGTTGCTGTTATTGCCCCGGCCATCCGACCTGGTGGAAAGAGAGGAAAAAGAAATGCAGGAAAACAGTTAAACAGGAGGGTAGAATAAATATTTGGCTTCTCAAAATAAATTTGCATCTTCTATAGCTGAAAGTAACCACCATAACTACAGAAGCTTTTGGCATAAGTTGCTTTCACCTCACCAAAATGCAGGCAACACACAAGAGTTGATTACCAGCAACTGTCTACCAAAAAGAAGTAAACTGACTGGTTGACACTGACAATGCTTACAATAGTCATTGTACTTACCAAAAAAACAGACTTTTAGCAACACTGGAAGAGATAAAACATAAATTAATGCATCAAGTGCATGTACAAATCCAGCACTATCTAACAAATACTTGTGCTCTTTTCTTGAAATGTCTATTAGTAGTCCAGTGACATCACATTATCTCTACACCATTATTGAAAACACAATTCAATTGTATCACAAATCAGTTTTTTTTTCTTTTCATTGTCTCTTCAGTATGTCATACCTGCAGGGGGAGCCGAAGAGCAAGGCAAGCAGTGCTAGTCCCACCAAAGTCGCTAGAACTGAACGCATCCAGTAGCTGAGTTGGCAGAAGTTAGAGTACTGAATGATAGCTATGATGCCAGCACAGCAGATGAACATGGTGAACTGGGGAAAATATGAGGCACAATGTCATTAGTCAAAAGAGCCCATATGATTATCACATAAACTTTACTGACTTCAAGCTATATTTACATGTTGTACAACTAAAAGACATATGGTGAATACAATTAAGTTAGATATGGACATTTTACGAGAATTATAGTAGCCCTACAGGTAAGGTGCTTTACTGGTTAGAAGCAATAACTCAAAGAGTAATTTGAATGAGAGAGAATAGATCTGCTATGAAGACAGCAATCAAACAACAATACTAATTTTCAACACCCTAGTGATCCAATTCTAAAAATAAAGAAAATATGAAACTTCAAATCCACCTGGATGGAGAGATGCATGTCACAGGCGACATGGGAGAAGACAGCCACAGTGGGCAGAGAAACCAGGACAGCTCCTATAAAGTGGCGCGCCAGCCAGCCTGAAATTGCTCTCATCAGCAGCCGAGTGCAATTCAGCACACTGTCCAGGTAGAAAGCCATACTGGAGAGGAAAAACAATAAAATGTGATTGATATAAAGATTATTAGAGATAATATTAATAAATTGTTTATCTGATAACTGAGTGTCTGGTTTGACGCAAGCCTGATACCAACCTGAATGATAAACTGATTCCATACATAATTGTCATAAAGCTTCTCAGTACATTAACACAAAGCAGGAGTCAGTAAACAAAACCAATTCTTTTTATAGATAAATGTGGATCTAATATGAGGGCACACACTTTGAGTGACAATTATGTAACATAATCCAAATGTATTTATGTTAAAAAGGTGGCTGGGCCTTTTTTTGCTTTAGGGCCCTTATTTTACCACCCTGCCTGAGTTTCCCCTGGTAGATGTAACATTTTTTATTTATTTATTTTTCATCTTTCTCTCTCTGCTTTCCAACTGTCTGAATATATTTTTATTATACTAACAGTAGAGAAGCACACTGACCACTCTACTTTCCCATTAGAAAACAGAAAGCACATGCCCATCAACAATATATCCACATTACAAGACACCACTATTTTACAAAATATACATCTTCTGGAAAACATATGCAAAAAAAAAAAAAAAAAAGATTACCTCGTTATAAAGTACTTCTATATTCTTTCTAAGATATTTGAAATAACACATTTCAAATGAAATGGATGTGAGTAATAGTATCAACAGTAACTAAAAAAACAACGAAATAGTCAGAACACAATTTTCTTTCACATAAAACTACTTTCCAATTGCAGTTGTCTCATGACTTCAAGCAGGTAAAGATAATCCAGTAAGCCTGCATGCAAACAACTCATTTTCAGTTTCTTTATCCTCTGTATCAGGGGTCTGAAAGCAGACAGTTTTCAGGCCTCCATTCTTTTAAATTAAGTAATGGACATTTTAGTGTCAGGTGTGACGTGGAAAATCAGTGCAGTTTGTCATAGCTGAAGTGTTAATGTTGAGAAGCTGCACAATTAGGAGCAGCTTGCTAAATGTCAAGTGTGGAGCCAATTTGTGTGTTGGGATTGGCCATTAAATTATTACTCTAAATTAAAATTCCAACAAATTAAAACAGGAAAAAAAACATTTGCAGGGCCATAGGTAACAATCAATTCTAAACATGTAGGGGGTCTTCTGACATTGTCTCGCAGGCTGGATCTAGCCCATGGGCCCCTAGTTTTCAACCCATACTCTATATTCAGTATCTCACCGTATAGCAAACAACAGAGCCACAGCCTCCAACAGGGTGGCTACAGCTGTCAGAATGAGTGCTGGCGTGGACAAACTCTGCTGGGAGACAAGTGGTCGAAGAAAGCAGGCCAGTGAGAGAGCCAGGAACACTGAACAGCACAGCAGCATGTCCAGGAAAGAACTGAATGTTGGACTGGCAAAAGTCTGCACCGCTGCTTGGGTTTCCACCTGGGGAGGGGAAGAGAAAGGAAGGACAAAAAAAACAAGACTCTGACTCTGAATCTAGACTACACGACATAGCAACAGTTGCAACCATAAGAATGAAGATGCACTTCCAAGGTTACACCAGCAGAGGACAGCACAAACTAATACAAAACTACTTTTAAGGTCCTGCAGCGATTTCTCTTTGCCGCAGTTAAGGTCTGGTCATAACGCAGTGCTAACAGGCTTCCCAGACAAGACAGAGACTCGCAGAGAAACAGACAGAAAGACATGCACAAACACAGGTAGACGCTCACAGGTGGAGACAGCAGTGGTGGGATGACAAATCCCGGACATACTCAGTCATTCATGGTCATGGGTAATTTCAAAAAATCACAGAAATACTCAAATGCATTTGCACTTATGAAACATGCAGGCATACAGGAACCATTATGTCATGCACATAACATATAAACGGCTCACACACACACACACACACACACACACACACACACACACACACACACACACACACACACACACACACACACACACACACACACACACACAAACACAAACACAAACACAAACACACTCCTCCTGGTAGCTTATCCGGTAAGCAGACTCCAGGCTCCTTTCCAGGAAGGTGAGGCTCAGCTTGTTTATGGGAGGTCTGTAGAAATAGTCCTTCATAAGGCTGCACAGGCACAGAGGAAAGTCAGTAGAAATAATGTTCAGTTGGGATTTTATGTTACAATCACATTGGCTGGAAAAATGGACATTAACAACTGGGACTGACTTCCTGATCAACTGTACATATGTCTAAATGTAATAGGATTATTTAAAGGTTTGTTTAATATATTTATCCTTAGGTCATTCTAACCTGTCCTCTTTAATAACATCCACAAAGTGAGCATCACTCCTCTCCCTGAAATTCTTGGAGCGGAGAGGAATGA
The DNA here is from genome assembly GCF_004354835.1 of Perca flavescens. Classification (NCBI taxonomy): domain Eukaryota; kingdom Metazoa; phylum Chordata; class Actinopteri; order Perciformes; family Percidae; genus Perca; species Perca flavescens. The sequence goes on from NC_041345.1 coordinate 12,236,577, forward strand.
GCGCGGAGTGGTCCATGCCCATGGTTCCTCCACTCCACGTCTTCTTCTCCTTCTCCTGCAGCATCTCACACAGCGACGTCTGGCTGTTGTTCAAGGCTTCCAGCTGAGGACTGAGCAGGCCGTTCAGAGTCTTGGGGCTGCGCCCTGCAGAAATCGCTGGTGAACACTTCAGATTTGAAGAGTCCTAAGGTGGAAAGAGGAGAGAGAGAAGCCCTGAATTTCCCAAAAAAGAAGCCGTTATAATGGATCTATGCTTTGGAAACAGGTCAGCAATGATGTGAAATAGTCTGAATATGAAATATAAACTTAGCGTGCTACAGTCACATCAATTTAAATGCCTGTGTCAGTGGCACACTTTATCTGGGACTTATGGCGTTCCATTTCTTTGAACTATTTTTAAGTCCTCCTTTTTGCTGCTTACCCTGACTAAATGAACCAGAGTTGGTTGACGATGCCCCACTATTTGAAGTTTCAAGTGTCATCTGTGTGGTTCAGGTAACAACAACAGACTAACCTTGCTGCTGTTGGCCTTGTGGTCATCATGGCAGCCATTGCGTACCGCTCCTTCTTCCAGAACCTGATCCTCTCCTGGTATCAGGACCACACTGCAGGATGTACAAGGAGACTGCAGGGATGTTGAAAGGGGACAGTATGGAGGGAGATGCAGCATATGGGGGCAGGAAAGAAAAAAGAGAATTAATACAGATCAAGGAAAGCCTGTGAGCAAAGAAAAACATTAAAGGATGACAGAGATTGAGATCAAGAGTGACAAATGACAAAAAAGAGATGACAAAAAACATGCATCAGCGTTGAGGCAGTAAAAAAAAACAACAGAATTTGTCATTTAAACACAAACTAAACAAAGGATGCTGTGACTGACTGTGTAGCAGCAGTTTGGCTCAACTCTGTTGTTAAGATAGCAATACGCCAAGAATTCACTTGAACACACCTACCTGTAAGACCAGCACCCCAATGGGCGTCAAGGTGGGCGCAGGTGCATTTGCTATTTAAACGACGTGGGCGCAGGACGGTCTTAAAATAGCAAAGACACTTGTGTCGGGCTTTGACCAATCACAGTTGTCTTGGCCGACGCTGTGCTCCAGATGCAGCGGTGAAGGAACTAGTTTTGATGGAACATTTGCACCACACAAAAGAAAACGCCACATACAATATTAACTGAAGTTAACTCTTAACACAATACGGTAACGTGAGCTATTTAAATTAGCTGGATACATGGTTAAATGTATTGCTGTGTGTACCTCGTCCATAGTAATCCCCACCAATTGATCCCAATAAGTCCCAGTTAGATAGGTAATACCGTAAACATATGCTTTGTAAATCTTTACAATCATTCCTTGAAAGAACCAAGCAGGCCTGCCTTATTGCACGATCCAAATTTTCTTAACAACTTGTCATTTTTAGCGTGTAGCTTGCTACGAATCAAACTGAGTATAAGAACAGCAATACACAGAGAGCGGAACGTGAGGGACATCCGCCATGTGAGCCGTGTCAGGACTTTATCCTCAGAATGTACTTCCATTGATCCAGACTACTGAGAAACTGAAAAGGAGAGTAAACAGGAAAGTGGAGGCATAGAGGGCTCAAGGTCTTTTTTTTTTTTCATCTCACTCAGCCTGTTGAAACAGAACGGAAAGTGTGAGTGTGTGTGTATGAGAAAGAGATTTGTGTGACACTTGTAGCTGTGCTATAAATGACCATAACCCTGACATGTGTAATGCACTGTGAAGTATTGAGAAGCCAAAACACACACACCCTATATAATGTAATCCCACAGAGACAGCCTATGATTGATTGAACTGTTTCATACTACATACTACTGACAAATGCAGTATTATGTAGTATGAAACAGTTCAATCAATTTATTTTGCAGTGGGCTAGGCCATGGTTAGCCAGTTTTTGGGTTTGGAGAGCGGAAGTGGCTGTTGTTGTGTCCGTTCCAGTGCTTTGCATTGTGGGACACAGATGAACAGCTGTAAATGGAGGAGTCATCAGTTGAAGGCAGAGAGAATTGAGAAGGTTCTCCCAACTCCCTGCTTATTTTATTAAATTTACCTGCTCTTTAATGTTTTAATTTGTTTTTTAATTATTTTCTAACTGCTCTTTAATGTTTTATGTAAAGCACTTTGAATTGCCCTGTTGCTGAAATGTGCTATACAAATAAAGCTGCCTTGCCTTGCCTTGCTTAAGCTAACAGATATGTTTAAGGATCATGGGTGCACGTGTACAGAGAAAGGAGGATTAATTGGGAGGAATTTAAGGCACAGTGGTGCAGGGGTTTGAGGGTTTTATAAGGGAATATTGTGTTGCACGGTTTTGGTGAGTCCATGACCTAGTGGTACAATTTGGAAGCAAATGAGACATAACCCTTGAAGACAAAGCTAAGGGGGACAGAGTGGATGAATATGTTCTGGATTGATGAGCAGATCATGATGATGGGTCAGTTATTATGTAGACTGCCCACTGGGGAGAACAGTGCTTTTCATTGCCTAATTAACAAGATCTCACTGTTTTGTTCTCGGATTTTTATTAATAAGGATTTAATGAGGACTGAGGTGCTACCCAATGGAGACATGTGTGGGAGTTTAGTGCACCAAAAGTGTAAAGGGAAATCAACAAAGACACTAACCAGTGTTCTAACTATACTGTGGAGGAGACCACTTTTCTTTTTCCACAGAGTGGTGGGGGTGGGGGGTTGTGCGCTTGCGACTACAATGACTTACAAAGATACTGTACATAACAGCTACAAGTGTAAGCACTATACAGGATTTACCCTATTATACTTTATCGACAGGAATAGATAGGTCAAACAGCAAACAGCCACCCACAAATAGTCTATAAACAAAGCATCAGGCTGTCTTTGAGATTCCACATGAACAGCAGTTAAAGTTAGTCAGGCTACCGAAGAATACCATAATTCCTCTGTTTAATTAGGCCTAAGCGATGCACCCCAAGCTATTAAGGGGAGCCGAGCTCCCCCTAGCTCCCCCGTAGTTTGCACCCTGACTCTAACCATGCAGGGTGCCCAGGGTTAAAACCATGTAATTGCACGGAATAATTCAGGTGTACGGTAATGGCAGGGGTGAAAGCCATTCTTTTACATGCCCTCCACCCAAGACAAAAGGAAGCTACTTGCATGCAAAAATAAAAATATTTATTAAAGCTTCTGATACACCCACATAAACAAAAGGAAAGACAGGGTGAAAATATGAACATGAAAGAGGCGGTAGCAGAACATGCAGCTCAGTGTTCTTCCTCAGGCAATATTAATGTGCAATTTGAAATGATCCCAAAAATTTAAGATAAAAAACTTGTCCACTACATTACATTAAATGTATATTTGCCTAAGGGCATTCTGGCAACAGTGTAAGACAGACAGTAAAAGGCAGCTAAAATACATAGACTACAAATACATTTTCAACAGCAGCAGTGCTCATGATCACCATACTCCCATCCTAACAGACACAGCTCCTTGGTCATATGACATAAAGGTCAAGGAACCTGCCAGCCAACCAGGTGGCAAGGTGACCATAGCCATGTCATCAGCATATTATATGAGTGAGAGGTCATTGCTGTTGTATTTTATCTTATTTGTATGTATGGAGAACAGGAGGGAAGATACTTACTTCCTCAACAACATATGATGTTTCATATCATTTCCTCAGAAATAGGTGCCCTCACCTTAGCACTGTCTGGAGGCAGGGTGCAGGCTGAAGGAGCTCCATCAGGTGTGGGCACCCTAGGAGTGGGGCACCGGGGATCTGCATGCTCAGGCCCTGCCAACCCCAACTGAGAGCAGCTACAGAGAGAGTGAGGCTCCACCTTCCTCCCAGAGATCAGGTAGGTCTTCAGGCCTGGAAAGACAGAAACAGAGAGTAAGGAGGATGTCCCTGGCAGATCAGCGGCCGCTGCGTATATATGTGCGCCTGCTCTACCAACTGAGCTAACCCGGCCACACATGAGTCATTCTTGCTTCCATAAACATATACATGATGTGTGATGCATTAGTGCAGGATTTTGTATGTTTTTCTCTCACTCTTGAATCAGACAGAGAGAAGGGGGTGTGAGCTAAAGAGACAAACAACAAGACACAAACAGTCAACTCTTCTTTCAAGCTCTACAGATCCAATTTGTCCACTGTCATTTCTTTTGCAACCTCCTCATCACAACTATTCCTCTGCTCCATCTCCATAGCCTGAGGACATTTTTTTGTATAGAAGCGCTGAAATCCTCCCATATATCATTCTTCATCTATTTTCTCTGTAATGAGATAACTACTCTTTCATATATGTGTCCCACAGGTGCATGTGCATATGCATCTCTGTCTGTAGTTCGTGCATGTGAGGTCCCCATGACCCTGGCTAAATATTTGAACACCTGTGTCCTTCCACGTCTATCAACTTGTTATCATTTCCATCAGTCCTACAAAGTGTATGTGTGTGTGTGTGTGTTCGTGCAACCTTTAGCCAAAAGATCAACTTACAAAACTGACCACTTTGCTCAAAACAATGACAAAATATGGCAATGTGGAGTTATGTCCTTTTAATTATCTAACTGCTTATAAACACAGGGCATTTCACTTGCTTTACAACATAAAGCATGAAGCATGTAGGATGCACTGTAATGCTCGAGCCTGCCTCTCAATAAGATTTCCGTTTCCTTTCAACAGCCTTAGACCACTGAGTTAACAGGATGCCCCTAAAGGGCACATTTTAATCTACATTGCAGACATATATTGGATTTTTGTTCATTTTTGCCAACTACTTCGTCGCTCTGACAGATTCTGTACATGGACAGCGAGGTAGACAGTTGACAAACCTTTAGCATTTGGCACCCTAAAACATGGCGTTTCATGGCGTGTGTGTGTGTGTGTGTGTGTGTCAGCAGCATAGGTAAGTACCTGTGACCATGCGCTGAGCCACATAATTCAACTGCCAGTGAAGCTGCAGCTTCTGGCTCAGAGCATTGTCTGCCCTAAGTACTTCAGACAGGCTCGCCACTGCCTCTCCTCTGCGGACCCACTCTTGGGCTGCAATCTCTGACACACTCACACAGAGACCGCACATGTTACACAAGGGTACACCGTCTCATTTGCAATGATACACATGCAGACCCACACACACACATAATATATATACATACAAATACCAAGACAAGCAGCTAAAGAAGCAGACAAAAAATAAGAAAACATGCACACAAAGAGAGAAATGTAAGCACAAGTGCAATTATGAGACACTCACAAAAAACACCCCCTCCAACAACCTACACACTCAGTCAAACACATATACACACACAGAGTGAGCGGAGGTGTAGATGGACGGCTTTGCTGTAGCTGGGTCGATAGCCAGGTGGATGAGGATTCAGGGACGGGAAATAAAGGCAGTAAACAACAGTAACAAAGAACTAATTCCCTGCACCAGTGATGCAGAATGACACAGCAGCAAGAGGCTAGTAGGAAACGGTGGGGAGTTTTTGACTGCCTCTGCGGATGAGAATGTGTGAGTGTGACTGTGCGTCAAAGACAGATCTACACAGACACACACACAACCCACACACACACTGCCTTGACTGATTTCATTAGTTTGCTAATCAAATCCTTCCCTGCCCACCAGTATACAGTGACTTCTGCTTCTCCTTGTGGGTCAACGGGGTTGCATTTACCCCCTCCCTCTCAGTTTCTCTTTTCGTCTTCTGTCTTTCCCTCAACACAGTGTTTTCTCAAAGTACCACAGGTGTAAAGATATCTACTAAAAGTATGTGAGTCACACGGTATTATTTATGAATATATTAAGAGTCAGAATCAATGCAAATCCTATATCTGCCGTAAAAGCAATGGCGCCTGCTGAGTAATAATAAAACTATATAAGACGGGGGGGGTTGGGGGGCAAGTCCACCTAAACAGAAGTCACTGGACCATTCAGCCTCAATTCCCCAGTACTGTAACAGCTTATCAATGTGTCAAGCTAAATAATACGCACAGCAACACATTAGAGAGAAAAAAAAGGTTAAAGGCAGAGAGCAGAGATTTCTTTTTTTTTATAGTGGATGAAACAATGACCTACTATTAAAAAAACAGACTTATAAGATAAAATTACAAACAAGAGGCCAGACATGAATACAAAACTGGATAAGAAGTGGAACACAATAATTAACAAAATGTGTCAAAACTCAAATAATAAAACTCTCAAAACTGAAGTAAACAACAACCTGATAGCTAAAGGAGGTGACAGAAGATCAGCTGCCCTCTCCATTACTTCATGTTAGGCTTTGACTTATCAAAATAAATGTGCTGCTGGCTTGATTTCAGATATTTCAGTTCTCCCCTTTTTTCAGACCAAAGAGAAACATGGTTCATGCTGACAGACAGGAATCCATGGCCATCCCTTCCAGAGGTTTATGTGGATGTATGTTACGTTGACATCTTTTCGTCAGACAGCTTGTTTCAGGGAATCACTTCACATGGCAGAGTACTGAGCAAGATAAATCAACTACAGAGGCTTGCAAAGGTGCACAGTCTATTATCTGTGTTTGTATGGGGGGGTGGTATATGAGTTCAAGTGTCTGCAGATGTTTGTGCGCCTGTTGCTGGCCATTCTGGGACAGTCTCATCTTTACGATCCAACCTTTTGGCAGATGAAATTGCAGTGTTGTCAAGACAGTAAATTGTGGCTCTGACATACTGGCCTGAAACTGGCTCCACTGTCCAATTCCACAAGATCCAAAATCATTAGATTACAGCTGTGCTCTAAAGCCCTCGCGGCAGGGAAAAAGGTCTAGAGACTTAACTTGATGCTGCTTGTTTCTTTCCAGTGTGTGTCTGACTATCCATCTGTCAGTCTGTGCACATCTGTTTGATGATCTGTAATACAGGTACAGATAAGGGTTTGCCTCTCTCCATCTCTGATAACCCTGGGCTAATTGAAGAGCATCATTAGTGAAAGCCTCTAGGCATTATGGAACTTGAAGTGTCCTGTCCTGTGCTATCAGCTGACAGGGAACAGTAGATAACCTTTCCCCATGAGAGCCCAGTCACATTATCTCCCTCTCCAAGCCCTTTTGTTCAGGACAGAGGAGAGTGACATGTGAAAAGCACTTTGCAACTAAATAACACCATCACCTCCACTCCTCCCTTTCTCTCGCCTCCTCATAGCACGTCCAAGCTCTTCTGGGACAATGGCCGTCCCTGAACCCCTCTTTGCATGATGCTAAGAGAAGCTCAGTGCAGATGTTGGGTGTGAATGCATGAATGCTACAGGTACAGTAGCTATAAATATTAAATCTTGTTATTTATCTCAAAGCAACACCTTTGCTTTCCAATTCCATTTGCAACCCAAGTGGGACTGAATAGCCAATGCTGCTGTCCCAGGGAGGTTTACTAAAAGCAGCAGAACACAGAGGGCAACGGAGACAGGACAGTTGGCAGATATGCTTGGATCAGCGTGCGCACACACACACACACACATACACACACACACACACAGTGTGCCCTATCTTCTGATAACAACAGGTTTGCCTTCCAGGGCCAGGTATCGGAGCAGGAGGGCAATGGAGCAGGTGGCGCAGGGAAACTAGCACCACTAGGCTGGGCAGATCTCAGTTGGCACTGCCAACCAGTAGCCCCAACCTTCTCCCTCCACTGGGTCCCTGTCCTGGAATATACTGTACATCCTGTCCCTGTCGGCGGGGGCGTGGGGGCAGGAGGAACAGAATGAAGTTGTTTAGAGATGACTTCATTACTGCGCATGGTTCGCACAAAGATAAGAGGTAGAGATTGCAGAGATTTTGGGAAAAATTTCAGTAAGATGGGGATAAGAAAGAAACGGAGGCTAGACTGAGTCTATGAGTTGTTTGGTAGTGGTGATGGAATGAAAGTTTATATAAGTGCTGGTTATGAGTGAGCACATTCACACAGAAAACATGAACAACACATGCATTTTTCATAAGGAATCACCAAGAGACTCACACTGTCATTTCTGACAGTAAAGGAGAAGCAGAGTGTGTGCGTGACTCCCGAGCCGAGGACGGATAGGAGCGGGGGAGGACTAGGTTTTTATTTTTGTTTTTGTTTTTACAGCTGAACACTTCTGCTGAGCCCAGGTTACTTTTGAGGCATTAAAGGGCACGTAAGAAGAATGAGCAGAATTATCCACAATGTCAAATTAGGGCAGAGTGTTTCCTCTATCAGACAATGTCAAGCGTCTGAATAATATAGAGAGGATGTTTCACACTTTGCTCAATTTACTACATACACAAACAAGCATGATGAGCTAAATGTTGATTCTTTTAAATATAGGCTATGTGTTAACAAGTGAATTAGGTTTGTATCCAACAGCACACTTTATCAAAGCCCAGCATTATGTTTTATTAAAGAAGAACTGTAAAATAACAGCAGTTTGTCATATCTATATAATATCTATGATATCTCCGGTTGAAAAAGGTAATTGTCAGCTAAGTTGCAAATTAATGAGCAGGACTGCTTTTTATTTGGTTTAAAATATTTTTGCTTCAGTATATAATCTGGTTATTTTGGCTAAAAATGAATTCAAAATTGAATTTCCAGAAAATATCATAAGGTAATCATGATCCACATTGCTGGTGCAAAATAGAATTATCATAATTAAAAGATTTATTCATATTTATATCCAGAGGTAACTTTTTTTCCTTTGGTGACCTTATTACCTTGTTGTTTAAACTACAATGTAATTGTTTTTCTTTTCCATTGTTACATTTTTGTTTGAGTATATTAGTAGAAAAAAGCAGTGGTTCCCCAACCTACAGTAAGGACCGACGATTAACTGAAGAAAAAAGCAGAAAAAAAAAAAAGACTTCAAACTCCAATATTGTTGAATAATTTTTACTTCATTTGGACTAAAATTTTTATTTCATAAAACAAATGGGGGAAAAAGGTCTTTGGTTGAATGGGTCAGAAGTGGTGGACATGTAGTCGCAAGTATGATTTATTTTTAATTGTTGCACAAGCAAAAAAGATTGGAAATCACTGTAGGAAAAAAAAGTAACAAAGTAAACTTGTTAAACCATATTATGCTGCTGGAGTGGGTAAGGCTATCAAACTTACTTTTTTTTTTAAAGCCAAGACATTTTCATGTCGCACCAAGCAATGTTTTTTGACTAACAAAGTGTTATAGAATGGATACTAAAGATAACTAAAGCTGTGCCTACTTTGTACACATCAAACTCACTGAAGCACAGCTAAACCAATACAGTTTTCACAAACACTCAGAGACCCCAGATAACCCACAGTAAGCTCTTGGTATGAGTTATATAAGCCACAAAAATCAACAGTAAGTCTTGCACACCACCTGGGCTTTCTCAGGACATTAGCTTTCTAGTTTTGGGACCAAAACCCGTCTCTTAACTGGGAATTAGGTTAGAGCACTTCTCTGTTTACAGACAAATACACTGTCCAGGCACAACAAGCCATACTGAAGTCTCTCTTCCCGTTGCAATCAACCAAATCTGTCAATATCTTTCCCCGCTTTCTCTCCCTCAATGCTGTAAACAGGGGTGGCACTAAAACAAAAGTTCCATATTTGGGCGGTGTTTTTATCCCTGGCCTCAATCTGGCCCCATCAAAGCGGCTCACTCCAAACCACAATAGAAACACTTGACAACTCTCCACAGTCTTTAACTCTCGCTTGGCTGTGTCTGTCACGTATGCTCTGCACTCATTTTGTATTCAGAATCTTCGATCCTTCCATCCTTGACAGTCCCAGGCTGCCATGGTCTGCTGGCAGTACAAAGATACAGTTGACAACTCTCCAAAATCTTTAAACCCCCCCTTAGCCCCTTTGCTCAGTGGCCTATATTCTCCCCCGTTTTGTCAATCACACTGTAACTTACTGTCTATCTTTCTCTCACCCTCACTCTCTCTCTGCCCCAAATCCAACTATCCTCCCTGTTCTTTCTCGTCCAAGCCGATGTCTGTTTGCCTCGTCACCACAGAGGCGTTAAGGGCTTTTCTCTGCGAAGAATTGCCACAGTTGACATCCCAAAAGCTCAAACTCACTTTCCATCGCATCTTTTTTACACCATTATCCTCTCCTCTTGTCAAACCCCTTCACCCATGCATGCTCCTCTGAATGCTAATGCCCCCACCCTCTAGACATCTCTTTGGAAATGGTGACCATATGGCTCTTTATGCTATTCAGCACATCTGTCAGCACATTCCTGCTCGATCTGTTCCAAAGATGAGTGCAAACCCCTTTGGATTTGAAGTACTGCATCAGGAAAGGTCAGGGCCCACCAAACTCCACGTTAAGAAAACCTTTTGTTTTTAGCTTTGTGACAATGCATTTTTCAGATTATTTAGCTTAAGGCATACTTTTATCTACCCATAAAGGAACACTTCCAGCCCAGGACATTAAAACTTATGATTAAAATATCTCTCTCTATTACAAACTTCTTTGTATCTTCTTTGTCTTTGCATTATGTCCTATTCAATTTCTTTTTTGTCATCCTATACAGTCCTCCATACATTTTTCATAATATTGTGCTGCTCTTTCTTCTCCTTCTGTATATTCTTAAAGGTACACTGTGTAGGACTTTCTCCCATCTAGCGGTGAAATTGTATTTTGCTTTCAAACAAATAGTGCTCTCTAGCTCGTTTTTTCAAATGCATGTTGCAACAACGATAGCCGTTATGTACCAAGAAGCTATGACAACATGTCTTCCAATTTTTTTTTACATTTTTTTTTGCCGTCGAGGATTCCTTCTCCTGTGGCTCGGCATAAGTATGATCCTCCATTATGAACTAAAGTGCAGTGCAGGCTTTAAAATTTGCCGGGGCAGTGACAAGCGCCTCTCACTGATCTCCTTCTCCGTTTCAGCTGGTTTCAGTCCCGTGACGCTGGCTCTAAACGAAAACGCGTTGTGGATTAGCTGGACAGGTAGGCTAGTGCTTTATGTCCCTCTCAGCGATTATGGACGACATGGAAGCCTCCTTGGACTTGCCCGTCCAATGTAAATACAGATAAGAAATTCTTCGCTTACGAGGATAAGTCAGATCATTGGCAGAGGTCATTTTACACCAATAAGGACATATTTATGAATGAAGACATTGATTTTAGCTAATAAAATACTTAAAACACTACACAGTGTACCTTTAATAAGAGTAACAACTTTTAACTTTTACTATGAAGAAATGTATCATTATTAAATACTGATGTTGTTCCTCCTCTCCATGATGGTATAAATCTTAAGTTTGTTCACCCCTAAACCTTTTTCAGACTTTGGACTTCATCTCAGAAAAGAGCAAATTACCACAAAAAGGAAACAATACTAATTAATTTCTGGCCAGGTGTTTCTGGCCACATCTTTTCTTCCACCAGTCTGGCTTCAAACTAAAATTCAATATAATCAGATGTTGAAATGTCTCAACCTGAGATGCTACTGACTCGCAACTTTGAGCATCGCTTCACCATTGATTAATAAGTGGCTGAGTTTGTGGCTATGGCTAAGGATCAAAGCAAACAGACAGCACACACAAACATCTCCCTCCCTCTCTCTCATGCTCTGCCTCTCATTGTCTTCTCCTCTAAAACCACAGACTTTGCTTACTCAACATTTTGAGTAATGGCATCTTCACTGGGGGTTGATGAAGAAAATGTGGCGGATCGTCTACGGAGCATTGCGCTACTCCCTCACGACTCTTTATCTAAAACAGGCCAAAGATACAGCAGGATTATATGAGTTTGCTAACTACAAGCTCAGCTTCCACCACAGAAACATATGAATCACATTCTGCCGGACAGCGGAATTGACAGGTTCAATAAATCTCACAGACAAACAAAGAAAGGAGGGCCGGAAACAATTTGATATGCAGTCTTCTAGGATAAGCATTGCTGTAATGTTTGTTGATGAAGGTGTCATTTACCAAACAGTGAAGGCGGCACTCTGACTCAACAGAATGAGTCTGCAGCAAGATGATGATGGTAGAAAAACGGGGAAAAAAAAACAGGGAACAGGAAGGCAGAAAGGACAAATGACCCAAAGAGAGAGATTCAAAATGACACACACACATACACATACACACACACACACACACACACACACACACACAGTAAGTCAATTGGCCTTTAAGAGTGACAGCATGGGGGATTTCTGGGGCTACAAAGTATGTGGATGGAGGAGCAGCTGACAGCTGGAGGGAACACAGAAGGGATGTCTCCCAATGAAGCCAACGGAGGGAGCTGAGCCTGAGGCAGGGAGCTCAGTTCACAGGAGAGAGGAACCAGCCACACCTGCCATACACTGAAGCCTGGCTGATGTTACCTTGTGGCAGATATATCGGTATTGATGAGTATGTTAGCCGATAAGTAACATGAAATTCCAAAGGGCCCCAATGTCTCCTTCCAGGCAGCGCTGCCTGGAAGGAGACGTTGGGGGCTTAAAACACCGATAAACCACGACACTCTAAAATTCATTTCATAGCCTGCACTGCTAATAATAAAATACTACACAAAGATGCACAGTCAATATGTGCAGGCTGAGTACAGTAGCAGGCTTCAGTGTAGACTGGCTCCCCCATCAACTTCCCTCATTCATTATTCACAAAGCAATTTATCACACACACACACTCCTGCTGTGCACACTAACGAGTCACACAGCCCACTCACATGGACTGGGTGCGGCTGCATGTGTGGGTGTTTGCATTTAGTGTGCTAAATGCAAAGAAAAGAAAAGTGTGTGTGTGTGTGTGTGTGTGTGTGTGTGTGTGTGTGTGTGTGTGTGTGTGTGTGTGTGTGTGTGTGTGTGTGTAGGAAGGTGGGGAGAGGAGGGTTACTGTGTGTGTCACCTTAAGACTGAGCTCTTTCTGTCAATATCAGTAAAGGCTAGTGTGTGTCTCTTAGAAACAGTGCTGGCATTTTTTGTACCCTTGATCACAAAGGAAAAAAGCTTAGGATGCATCAATGACTCATGATGGCAATTTATCACCTGACCATCTGCACGGCTCCAAGGAGAACAAGCTTTAGCCCCATGCACAGCTTGACTCACACTGCACAAGCAGAGCTCTAAGTATCAAAAATACAGCGAGATATTGCCGGGTTGGCTCAGTGGGTAGAGCAGGAGCACATATACTGAGAGGTTTATGCCTCGATGCAGAGGTCCAGGGTTCAAATCTGACCTGTGATGATTTCCTGCACGTCTTCCCCCTCTCCTCTTTCTCACCTAGCTGTCCTATCAAAATAACGGCGAAACCCCCCCCAAAAATAATAAAAAAAATGAGATAGCAACATCAGGAGAAGGCCAAACAGAGATGGTTTCACATACAGTACATCTCTTACACTTTTTCAAGGTTAACACATGTATCTTGGAGAGTCAGATTGTTTTTTATCTGTGTAGGTGTCCTTTAGAGCTGCAGTGGCAAAGAGAGGCTGCACGTGTTCGGCTTATTCTTGCTGGGCTCACACAAAAATAGGCTTTCGCTTGGTTTTTACCTTAATATAAAAGCCAGAACTACAGCTGAATAAAGTCAAATGTGGCCATTTTCTCCCAGTCAGAGAAGTCCTTCCATCTGAAAAGAACCTCCAGTTACCAGCTGACCCACACCCCTTTCAATTGCTTGTTGCCATGGCAATTAGCCCTGGCAGGCCCAGGGTGCAGAGCTGGGGTAAGTGTGTGTGTATGTGTGTCTGCAGATGGCAAACCTCCCTTTCCCTTGTGTTGTGCTGAGGCTGGTGTTATGACTGTGAGGCAGGTGGAGCCACACAATAGCCCTAAACAGGATGAACCTTCAGGGCAACTCTATCCATCTTTCGGTCTCACTCTGTATATCTGTTCCTTTTCTCTCTTTAAACAGCCTTTCTTACACACCCATTGCTCTTATTTGCTTTGTATTTGGTTTTCATTTTTGCCCCTCAGTTTTCAGGAGGGGAAGTTGTGTTTTTATGAAGATATACAAGCAGATCTTCTCAGCACATTTGCACATGTGACAACTTCTACGGTGTATAACAACATTGCTATGTGCAATGAAGGAGATAGAGCAGCAAGAAGATCCGTTTACAAACTCTGGCTGCGTTGAAGCCACAATATAATAAAGCCCCTTCTATTCAGAAGCCTGGTAATATTGTATATGAAAATACTACAGCAGCTGAAAACATGGTGTCAAAGTACATAACCCTCCCATTTTACCATAACAGCTGCCCCGAAGGTGTTGTGCTAAAAGAGTGTAAAGGCTTTGACAGGTTTTGGGTAAGCCTCTATTCTCTTTTCTAACACTTACAACTACAAAATTAACAGCATTAGCATTTTCTTTCTTTGTCAAAAAAAATAAAATAATCAGAGCATTAAGAAGTCTTAATTAAACATCCACTAAGAAGTCACCTGACCATTAAACTTTGTCAGCACCGCCAAAAAGGCAAGAAGCCCCTGAGCAAAGTAAAACAGCGTGTGCTAGACAACACATTGTGTAGCGCGTTGTACTCCACATGCTACATGCGTCAGTGATTGTTCTACAGCAGGGGTGTCAAACTCAATTTCACTAAGGGCCACACTGGAAAAAGAGAATCACACCAAGGGCCAGACATGTATAGTTTATTGACATGCTTTTATTTCATCGAAAAAGTAAAATATCTTTGACTCAATTATATACGCATGTATCATGTAGTCTTCTCTCTTACAGTTTGGTCCACATAAAGCCCTGAAAAACCCTAACCCTCACCCTAACCCTAACCCCCTAACCCTAACCCATTTTCTAAGTAGGCTACCACACAGCTGACTCACAACAAGCGCTTTCACAGCCGGAATATACAAACTCTCTGCTTCTAAGTCTCAAAGTTGGCAAATTTGCGTAATTGCAAATTGAAAAACAGTTCCCATGTTTTTGGTTTGGCGCACAACTAGGCGGTCCAAAAGTTATTGTGAACCTAAACTGATATGCGGGCTGGATCAGAATGTGCGAGGGGCCGGATTTGGCCCGCGGGCCTTGAGTTTGACACGTGTTCTACAGGCTCGGCCGTGTCGGCTGCTCGCATGTGTAGCTCTATCAGACCGACAGGGGTGGCGCGGATATCAGGCTCTCTCATCAACCTCGCCCGGGGTCATCTCTGGCACAGTAGATAGAGACAGGACACTTCACCATTGAGCCAATAGGCTGTCGCCACGCGTCAGCCTTTTTTTTCGGCCAATTCAACATGTTGAATCCATAAGATGGCAAACCTACAACAAGATATACTAACTACTTGTATAGGTTTATTTATTCCAACAATAACATGTCTTTTAAAAGATCTCTATTCTCTACATACCTACGCGTTACAAAATATACAGAGATATTTAATATAAAGACCGTAATAGACCTCTCTCTCTGCGCCCTCTGCATGAGGAGCACAACAGGATACACAGATGTTTACAGGAAAATTTCCAATATTTTCAGTTCAATAGAGAGCTCTACAGGCCACCAGAGGTGAGCTTATTTGCAGCCTTTTGAAAATGCTTTTCTGCTCTTGATCCAGAAACTCATTACACCCCCAGAGTACAAATCTATTGCTAGCCAGGTCAAAGCAGCAAGCAATACATGTGCTGCGCAGTCCTCCTGAACGAGCACAGGTAGTCCAATCCTGCTGAGTAACAGTCTGACACAGCAGATAACCTGCTAATCACTACATCGTAAACCTTCAATAACCTTGCCACAACGGCCCCATGTTTCCAGAGCATGACAAGGGATCCTGAAGCTCTGCAGACTTGCTTTGTATATAAGGCCAACGATGAGAAATGATGAGACTGCGTTGCTGCAGGCTAGGCAATGCCATGCTGCGCTGAACCATAATACGCAGTATAGGGCGAAACTGTACACTGCAGTGAGATGTATTATGCCATTACGCTCTTGGCTGTAATCTACCATGCAGAGCCAAGGTGTTCTAGGCAGGGCTCGGTCCCTGCAATTCAATATAGCAGCTTAGAGTCCCCCTGGCAGTTTGTTCCCCCTGGCAGCCTCTGAAGCGCCACGTTCGCCTCCAGGCACCTACAGAACGCAGTATGCTGTGTAATAGCAATCCCGGGATCTACTTACCACTGGTTTTATAAACCATCCTAACAGCTGCAACCCCAATCTAACCATACTCTAGCTCAGTGTCTGACCCTCCTTTACCCCCTCCTTGTAGTAAGCCACTATCAAACCCCCTGTCTTTCTACAGTAGGCTGAATGCTGTGTGTGCATACTGATTTGGACTCAAGGGTCTAGACGAAAATTATGTCATGTATTTCATTTGTTGGCAGGGGGAGAAGACAGCTGTGTACTATGGTGAAAAAAAGCCAAACCGTTTAACTTTTTGTCAAGTACAGCAGTGTGTAGACTGACAGCACATACACACGTGCGCATGCACACTCACACACACACACACATTCACCATTTTAGGTGTGAAATACAGAGGCTTAGATGGGTAAAGCCTCCTTTTCTCTGCTTGTGATTCACACTGGCGCTTAATGCTGAGGTCTAGTTACATGGAGGCTTAATAGTAGTGGTGGTTAGGCAACACGGCTGCAGTTCCGCTCTTTAGCGCCACCATGCATTGGCCCAAAACTGAGTCTCAGACAGCAGAACTGGACCAGTTAAGGGCAGTTACTTTCCCTGTCTAGTTCTCTCTTGCCTTCATATGGCCATCCCTGCATGTTAAAGTGTAACCTCAAAACCAGCCCCATTTATCGTTTAAGGTCACAAGTAGCACCCATTTTAATTAATTCTCCACTGAGCCTCAGGCAAATACTGTACACTTTGCTGACTGACAGTACATCCTTATGGAAAGGGGGTAGGGGAAGGAAGGGTGAGTGTGAACGTGTGTATGCATGCAAGTCTCACAAAAGCACAAATGGCTCTCCCAATGACCAACACCTGCTGCAGAGCATAAGTAATAGGGCCAGTGTCAATACGTAAGTGAAGGGACACAGAATATTCATCACAAGGAACATATGTAGCTAAATTCTGCTCTGTGCTCAAATCAATCATAATGTAGCTAATCAATGATCACTCTAAAGACTTAAAGGTGGACAAGGAATGGGGACAAATCAAAATTGTGGACCACGTACAAATGATCTTCAGTTTTAGAGCCAGCACAACCCATGGCTTTGGTTGATTTTCTTTGATATCCACATGACATGAAAACCTCGCTTGTTGCCGCATCATAAATAAACACAGCCATGACAGCCTCACTATAGACAATCAATATCATTTGCTGTGATATAAACAGCTGGCTTGCAGGCAGCTGGTGTGTTCGGAGTAACACCAGGCCAGTGTGGGAAGATGTGATGATGGAGGACTACTAACATTAATAACTTTAGCCAAGGAGATTATCCAGTCTTGCTTTATTAGAAATCCCTCACAGGGCAAACAGAGGAGGGAGCCGGTCGGGAAGGGATACACTGTACGCAGCAGCCCAGCGCTTCGCTCAGCAGCTAAGTTAGAAAAGGTCATGCTCACAATTTCAAATGGAATCTGAGAACATGCCTTACCTTGAGGTGGCTCTCAGAACGGAGTACATAATGAGTATTAGTGGAAAAGGGTGTGCCATTATAGGAAAGAGCTGTCAGAAGCTAAAATTAATGAAAATGTTTTTTAGTTCATCAAAGTGGAGCAAATAGTTTTCATTTGGGTTATTTCACATGATTTTTTTACTCATCAACAGATTTACAGCAACAGCCTTGGCGATTCACAGTAGAAGAGAGGCGGGAAGATGCATATTAAACAGGAAGACTCTCAAAAGCAGGACAGGTCTTTTAATCCTGCATTTACTGATTTTTTTATTGTCCACTTGGTTTCAGCAGAAACGAAAAGGGAACACAGTGATGACATATTGTCAATTTCAAGTTGATGTGGCGAACTTATTAGCAAGCAGTTGCTCATTAACAAATCCAGCATTTACGGAGCAACATTAGCATACATTTAGAGTCGTGTTTGTGAATGTTAGTCCAATATTCAATCTCTTTTGGTTCTGTTTTTGGTCTCTACTAATTCTTGAGGAAGCTATCTGGCTCTTTAGCTGCTAAAGTATCCACTATGTTAACCAGCTACTAGTCAACGGTGTCCGTCCGCTGTTTTGTGCTTAACAGGTGATTTTTTTGGAGCTTTTTTCACTGAAAACAGCTTCCTGCTGCGGCCGAATACATTATGAGAGCGGTGAGAGTGAGCGAAAACAGTTCAGTTGCAGCCGAACAGATAAACAATGAGCTGAAACTCACTGTAAAGCTCCGTAAAGCTGAGGGGAGCTGCAGATTCTTCTCGGCAGGTTTATCACTACAAGCTATCCCCATTACATTGTTTATACATTGTCATTTGATAAATTGTTATTATTAAAATATAAATTATAGCCGATTTAATGTAAGCCACTGAAGCAGTCTGGGGGTTGTAGTCAAAGATACTTGAAGCACCCGTTGTTAATCGGTCTGTTACAGATTAAGGCAAGAACTGGTAATGACTCTAATAACAATTTTCTCCAATTTTATTATAACATCAGCAGACAAACAATTTAATTTCCCCTGGAAACAAAGGCTGCTTGAAAGAGGGAAGAACCATCTCTGGCTCTCTCTGGATAATATTCTGCAGATTCCATCATTCTGTATTAAGCACAAAAGGAAGGACATAGACAGGTACTTTCCAGGGAAAGCTGAATTTAATTGATAGTCAACTGGCAGAAAAATCAATCTGTAACTATTTTGAAAATCAATTCATAATTCTTAAGCAAAACTACCAAAAGATGGAGATGCTGGTTCGAGCATCTCCAGTATGTGGGTTTGTTGCTTTTCTACATCCTTATAGGATTGTTAACTGAAAATCTTTTGGCTTTCGACTGTTAGTTGTACAAAACTCAATATTTTGAAGACATCGCCCTGGGCTTGATCAAACTGTTTTTCAGTATTTTCTGACATTTTATAAAGGAATCAGTTCATTTAGAAAACTATCAGCAGATGGATAAGGAAAGATAAGTTGCTGATATTTTTTGCTATTCTGAATGCCAACTAGTGCTGAAATAAGCAATTAGTTAACCATCAGACAATTAATCAACACGTTTGATATTGATAAACATTCACTGGGCTTCTTAAAAGTGAGGCTTTTCTGTTTTTCTCTGTCCTCCTCTGAAGACGTCACCATTGGCTTTGGGAAACTGCTGCGCTGTTTTCTGACATTCTACAGAACAATTAATACATTAATCAGAAAAAATGATTAATTCAGTATTAAATGGTAATGCAAATAATCATTAGTTAGAGCCTCAAAACTATCTACAATGGTATCAAACTGTGTTTTAACCTCGAACACCAAGCTATCAACCAGTGGGATGTAAACAGAGTCGAACATTTCCATTTGTTAAAACCAGGGCTGACGAGCCAACAGGACACAGCTGCAACACTCAACTGACCACATGTGGCTGTACCCCATGTGAACCTCTGCTACAATGAGCTACAAATAGCTTATAATTACAGAGGGAAGCTATAAATAAGAAAGTATAAACATGTGCAGCGCACCTACAGGACGAGACAATCAACTTGACGCTAAAGCCTCAGCATGTTGTTATAGAGGAGCTGGGAAAACACACGTACACAGAAAACTATTTGTGAAACATCACACTGACGCAAATAGGACATTAAGAACATAAAGAAGACAGCTGCACAGCAATTAGTGCCTTGGTCAGAGCAATTTACTTCTGATTCAAGCAACAGGGACCAGCCCCAGCCAGGATCCATGCCTGGCTGCTATATACCCAAGTGATTAACACAGACTGAGCCAGACGGTGGAGGGAATCTTACAGCACTGGAACACATTTCTCTTCTGACAGCCAGTGCTCTCACTGGTACAGCAGATCTAAAGGGAGAGGATAAATCTTAAAAGGAAACTCAATACATGATGGAGGCAAGAAAGAAGTCGAGGAGAAAGAGAAGGAGAGGTGGGGTGATAACGCTGTGGGTAACATTTATCCTCCCAATAAAAAAAAGAAAGGACAAGAGGAAGAATGGTAGTCACTCATCAATCCTAACAGATGAAGGGAAAATGCAGACCCCTAAATCACTCCTGCAGGCTGGTAAACTAGAGGTGCTTTTGCTCCATCTTGTTCCTCGACAGGCCACAACACTGATTTCCAGCCCAAAATAATGGAAAACTGTGCAGGCATAACATTTTTTGATAAGTTTTGCACACAAACTACTTATGTGCTGCTTATTTGTATGAATTACCAGTTCATACTAATCCATGCCTAAAAATGATCTGTACAAAATCAGACGTGCAGCCTCCAAGGAAGCACAATCATCATCTATTGAAACAAAAATAAACCTGAAATGCTAATTCAAAAGGGCAGATGAACACCATCTGCACTACCTTAATCAGACAGTCACTTTACTTACACTGGCTGATAATGGATCAGTGAGCCTTGAATGATGAGAAGAGCCATTAAGCCAACATTTAGTTACACTAGGGCAATTTGCATGTATCAAATGAAAGCTGCAGTCAAGCAGTTTACAGCCAAGAAAAAGATAGAGAGGTTAATATAAAGCTGCAGGCAAATTTCTGTTAGAGAAGGAAACAGTCACATTAAGTTGTAAAGCAATCCCTGGGGTTCAGAGCGAGGGTAAGAGAACAGGACACATTGAGGACATCTGGAAGATAATGTAATTGAACAAGAACAAACTGTGGGCAGAGGCAGGGTGGAGGGGAGGATGAGAAAGAAGATGGCATCTGGCAGTGATACAGTCAGGTAATACCAATGCCACAGAGGGCATGTAACAGACTCAAACCCTAGCCAGCCAATCTGTGCCAATTACCTAATGCTAAAACCCAGTGTCAACCTTGACCAATGCAAATGCTGCCCTTGCCACCATTCATATCCACCTGGAGGGAGAACTGCAGATATGCTGGCATAAGTAGACACATTTCCTCTGGGGATGGCGGAGAGGCATTACAGGACATTAATTTACGCACCTAAAAATGCCTTGAAAGGTTTGTGGGCTCATGGGGGAATAATTGCAGCGATAAGTCTTACTGTTGCAGCCAATTTGTAGCAACTGCTGCTGACCTGGAGTTTTATTATTCTGGTTGGGAATACAACAATCAAAGTCTACCTGTTTCATACTGCAAGCTTAAATAAAAAAAAAAAAATAAATAACGCTGGAAAAACCAGCAACATGTATTCAACTCACTACATCTCTACTTGGCATGGTCTCATTTATGCCATATTTTCAGAGCACCTACCTTTGAGCTGGTCAGCCACCACACTCTGTCCTATTCTCTCAACGACTTGTCCATCTTCATGCTGGTAGCGGTCATCCAGGAAGTTGGCAGTGGCCTGTGATAGGTGGACCTTCCCGGCCACTCCCAGCTGCTCCATCAGGTTGGCCAGGTTGACGTCGTTTGACCAAACATCAAACTTGAAGCGTTTCATGCCCAGGATGCCACACAGTACAGTGCCAGTGTGGACACCCACCCTCATGTTGACCATCTCTCTCTTCTCCTGGCAGAACTGTTCAATAGCCTGAATCATTCCCAGGCCCATCTCCACGCAGCAATAGGCGTGGTCTGGTCTGGGTTCAGGACAACCAGCCACACAGTAGTAACAGTCTCCTAGAGTACTGATCTTTTCACAGCCAGTGAGCTCACAAAGTCGATCAAAACGTCCAAATAAGTCATTCAGAAGCCCGACGAGGGCGTGAGCAGATTTGTTGGCAGACATTTTTGTGAAACCCACAATGTCTGCAAAGAGGATGCTGACGGGCTCCATCCGTTTCATGTTGAATGGTCTGAAGATGATCTGGCCACGAGGGATGGAGGTCTTCTTGCATTTATTGTTTTTAGGGCTGGAGATGACAGCTGCTGCACCGCTGGTAGAGTATCGTTTAACAGAACTATCACCTATCTCCTCGTCACCCTGTTTCATCAGGTCATCAGCCACGATTCTGGGCATGACAGAGTGGATCATTCGCTCCTTCAAGGCTTTCTCCACCTCCAGATCTTTGCCATGCATGATAGCTTGTCCCACCTTAAGGAAGGTGCTGCGTGATCGCACCTCAGACATGATGAATAGGTGGATGCCAATGGCGTGGGCACAGAGGTGGAGCAGAGCTTTGGCTGGGCCAAGCCAACATAACGTATCCCACTCTGACTGAGAGGCTACGCTCCAGTTATCCCCTGCCTGCGTCAGGTGCAGCCAGCCCAAACTCTCAAAAAAGACAGAGTAGAGAAACCCGAGCAGGACAGAAGCATAGAGGCGAACGTGGAGAACACTGTATAGCAACAGAAGAACCTCGATACAGAGAGAGAAGGTGCCTACAGGAGAAAGACAAGGGGACCAGGTGCTACCTCCCAGAAGCTTGTCATGGGACAGGTTAAACGTGGGTCCCATGCCACTGAAGTCCTCTACATCCAGCGCAGGTGTGGGAGTCTCCGGGTCCCTAAAGCTTGATGTCTGGATCTGGGGGGCCAGGGTCAGGGCAAAGGTTACAAGGATAAGCAGCAGAGATGCTTGGTTGTAGCAGCGAGAGTAGAGCTTAGTAAAAGTTAAGAGAAAGAGAAGGAGACAGAAAAGGAGGAAGGATGCGGTGGGAAGGAGAAAGGCAGTCCTGTCACAGCGGGAAGGATTGACAGCAAAGTACAACCCCCAGAGGAGGGCAGAGGCAACCAGGTAAAAGAGTACATAGCGGAAGCGCCGCTGGGTCTGAGGGAAACACCGTTCTCTACAGGCCTCCTCCAGGATCGAAGAGTCAAACTTTGGGTCCCAGAAATGACCAGCAGATCTTTCAAAAAGCTGAGGCATCTTCTTCTGTGTGCGAAAGCTCTTGACCACCGTCCTCCTAGCTCCGGACTCTCCGGAGCTGCAGCTGGAGGAAATGCTGTACTTGCAGTGCTTGGATCCCCCAATGAAGCCTCCCCCGATTGAACCCAACGGCCCGCCTCCATGCTTGTGTTTGACACTGCTGCCAATCCTCACTGAGACGCCTCCATCTCCACTTGAGTCACAGCTCACTTCTGTGTTTTGAGGCAGCAGTTGTTGATGTTGGGGGGATGCCATGTTGCTTATTAATCTATATCAGAAAATACAGAGACTATGCAGAAGGGACAGTTTTTTTTTTTAAAGATAAAATTGATAAAGAAATAAGGCAAAGCATAGGGCCGCAGTTAACAACTAGGGCAATGATTGTTCTCTTAAAAGTGAAAAAGGAGAGCAAAAAACAAAAACCTTTTCAGAGGAAATTCCACTTCATTAGCTGTTTAGTGGCTGTAGAAACAACAGCAGACCTTCCAAAGATTTTGAATAGTTCATTATTGCCCCTCTTGACGTCAATCCCTGCATTCCTCTACGTTCCCGTCTGTTTTGACGCACTTGAGACTGCAAGGTTCACTCGCTGCTTGCTCGGTTCCTGTCCAAACCCACTCAGCTGCCTACACACTGTTTCGCTCATTGGGAAAGTATTTTGGGGGAAAATTCAGAGAATTACAAAATAATGTGCATAAGGGGAAAACTTACAAAAGAAACACCAAAGAAGTGAATACAAATGTTTAAAAGGGTCCTCGAGAAGTTGTGGAGTGTGGAATATCAAATCCAGGCAAAATGTGTTGTTTTCATAAAGAGCCAGCTGCAGTCAATATACTTCCATTCCTAGCGCATGTCCATTCCCGGTCTCCACTAAGCTTTCCCACTCAGTTCTGCTGGGAATATAGTACTGGAATACCTCCTGAACTTCACCACGTTTTGTTTACAGGTCTGAACAAAACTTGATCCAAAACACATCATCTACAGGGTTTTTGACTCGACATCTTGATCGGAAGGGCCAGCTTTTAAGTTTAAGGCGCAGATCAATTAAATTCCATGTAACGCGTGAGCGCAAAAGCTGCTCAGCGCTTTTATTTATACCCACATGCCCCTTGCTGCAGGGCCTAATCGCGACTATTTCCGTGGACGGAGCCCCGTCCTTTCCTGACTTTCTACTCGGGAGTCCACCGCTGCGTCTCTCCAAACCCACAGGAGATCGTGTGCGCGGACGTTATGCAGGAGACAAATGCTTGAGACGTGGTGCGCAGAAAATAGTTAAAAAAATAAAAACTGTTTTATTGCAAGTCCAAACACGCTCCTCCATGACTATGCAGCATCCAGCCTTGGATTGGCATTGCTTATATCAACAGTGAGACCAAATGTCGCCAAATCATGGAAACTGTCCAGATATTCAGCCCATGCCGGTTCCTGGCAGTAGTCTATACCTAGGCAATATTCTGTCACCCGGACAGATGAGAAAACGCAGCCTTGAGCAGACTGTAAAGTAGGATCGTCCAGTTCCTCCTTTTCTCTGAAGTAGCCTAAACTTTGACTTCGGCAGCTCGGACCCCTTTCTAAATGGCAGACGACGAAAGCCGGAGGGACTCGGGCTGATTAAAAGGTCTCCACCTGTGCTCCACGCCCCCCCTACACCAAGTGTCCCACAGGTCAAAGCTGAGTGCTGCCTTGACCCAGCCACTTTAAGTGAATCGCATGGGGTAGGCTACACAAGAGACTATATTTGTACCTCCAAATAATTAAATCCAAGACAAATAACCTAGATTAGGGCTCCTGCAGCGCCCAGCCTCTCCATTCCCTGCATCGTCCAGTGAGATGAGATTGCCTCGTTATCTGACCATTATCTGCTCGCTGCAGCCGCGTCGAGACCTGCATGAAATGTTGTGTGCGCTATCCGGGCGCGGTGGGCAACGCAGTGGATGCAGCCGCCACCATCTTCTGTGCGCTGACAGCCGTCCAGCAGTGAGTAGTGTATGTACTTGTATGTGTGTGTGTGAGAGTAGCCTATACGCGTGTTAGTGTAAAGTACGCCAAAACAAAATAGAGATGATTTCCGCTTTTTTCTTTCAAAGTAAAACCCTATGTGCATTATATTTTTATGGCTTAATAAACACTACAACGTTGGCCTGCTTTAATGGCATATCATTTATTGGAAACTAAAAAAGGCTGGGGATTGATTATTTAGGTATTATTAGGCATATGTGTCTTCTCAATCATAGAAAGTATTCAAATTTGTAGTCTACATTGCCAAACTGGAAAACTCCCAACTAACCCTTGCCCTATTTTGTGTCTCTCCTAAAATTCTTAAATTTGGGGCTTGTTTTTGATGATTACACAGTGGGAAGCTTCTGTTTTTAATTCCAAGATTCCTTAAATAGTATGTCTACCCAGCTGGAGAAAAATATCCCACCTGCTGCACAAGCAGCTCTACACAGCCTAACCCCCACCTATCTCTCTGACCTCCTCCAGGAGTACGCATCCTCCCACTCCCTGCGCTCATGCTCAGCTGGTCTTCTGACCATCCCCACTTTACCCCTCAGCACCGTGGGTGCTAGGGCTTTCAGCTGCACTTCTCCCAGGCTCTGGAACTCGCTACCTCCAGCCCTCCACACATTCGACAGTCTGACACCATCACAACGTTCAAAACTCACCTGCTCAATCTGGCCTACTCACTCCGATGCCCACCCTCTATGTCCGATTCCCTCTAGCCCCATACATTTTTATGTTTCCTGATTTGTGATTGTCTGTGGTGGTGTCTTTTCATGTTTCACTGTTTTTATTTTAATATTTTTGGGGCTTTTATGTCAGGTTTTTAGGTTGGATTCGAACCCAGGCCGCTGTCAAGGATTCAGCCGCACACTCTACTGGGTGAACTAGAGGTTGCCCCATGTTTGTTATTATTATAATTTAGAGTAAGGCACATCTCCAATGGCTCAAATGGTGCTAAACATCAATCTAAATTTCGGAGGCCAAATTAAAAGCCAGACTGTGTGTTGCTACCAGACATCTGTGTAGTTACTTTCCTCATTGTGTGGCACATATGCCTCTAAAGGCTCTACAATGTGAGGCTTGATCAAAAAGTGATAAAAAAATAAATAAAAATCAAGGTAATTTATTTTGAAAATATATTTCTGTGCTTCCGTTTTGGTGGTTACCGTTGACTTGACGCTGCTGTCTGTTGGCGAGCAGAGAGGAAAGGGGTTGACTATTTAAGGGAGGGGAGGGCGGGTAGGGTACAGTTGATGTACGTGCACGCGCTTGGTATAAAGAAAAAGACTGAAAGGTAACGAGCACGTATTTTAGAGGAGGGTGGGTACGTTTTTTTTGACCGCAATGGGCGCACCCCTTACCTTCAGTTAAACGATTCTTAGAATCCTTAGAATAAACTCTGCTTTATTTTATATTTATTACCTTTGATACACTTTATTACATCTGCCTTGGTAAGACAGCTCTTGGGAAGAGTTCTCATTAGAGGCAAATGGAAATGGAATATAATTACATTTTATTGAGGGAGACAAAGTACCCTAAATACAAGGTCTCTAAACTACTCTAGACGCTCAAATGTAGGATTATTGGAATGTCGGTGGATTGCAAGAAAGCGTCCATAGTAGGACTTTGACTAGTTGCAGCCCCACTATGGATGCCTTCTTGAAATCCACCTGCACGTAGGGGACCTTTAGATCAGAGTGTTATTTACAATGCTCATAAAACCAGCACTGGCACGTTTCAAAGCTCACAATTTACTCTGCCATTACAAAAGTCTAAAGAAAAGTCTAAAAAGATTACTAATTTACACTGAACAATACAGTATTCAAAGTGTGCATGTGCCTGTGTATGTGGTTGTGCACTGTAGGTGTATGCTATGTGTGTATTATATATGATCTATGTATTTGTTGATGCAAACATGTAGCACATGTCTGTTTTGTGTGTGCCTAAAAACTTAAATATGTTCTTTACAAAAAAATTAATTCATAAAGGGCTGTTTTTAAAACAACTTTAAAGCAGGATGTTGTAAGTCGCTTTGGATAAAAGCGTCAGCTAAATGACATGTAATGTAATGCCGTTCATTGTGTAATAAAAGGATATTTAAAAAATACACACCTCCCTATTTCCAGTCATGACAAACTGTTGGAGCATTGCAGCTACTTGTTTAAGTCTCCCTGATTAAGGATTTGATAGTTTTATCAAAATAACCACAGACTTGTATTACCTAGTCAATCATAAATCTTTATTCTTGATAGTTGGGCCAAGTTAATTAAAATTTTATACCAAAAAAAAAAAAACTACTTTAATGGGACACACATCCATTCCAGATCTAATTC
This sequence comes from Perca flavescens, assembly GCF_004354835.1. NCBI lineage: Eukaryota > Metazoa > Chordata > Actinopteri > Perciformes > Percidae > Perca > Perca flavescens. The sequence continues at coordinate 12,263,677 of NC_041345.1, forward strand.
ACAGGTAAATTAAGATAACTGATGCAGAAATATAGCAAAAGCACAGCCACACAACGTCCTTAGCCCAAGCTATGCTTCTATCATTACACAGTTACCATGATGAGTCTGTATAACTGTTTACACTTTTACACAGCACTCTCTAGTGGGCATCTTCTGGATCCGCAGTGTAAAGTGGAGCACTCAAATAAACAGGGAAAATTAAGCACACATGTGTGTTTGTTAGTTTCTTTTTTCTTTTTCATGATGCTACAGATTTTAGTTGTAAAACACTTCACAATGGGGTTAGTGAGGGAGTACACATTGGGAACTGGAATTGCATTTGTCCATGAGTTAACTTTTTGGAAGTCTAGCTAGCTATTACTAGTTATCTATCATTCGATGATTTAGAACTCTGTTATTAAAGCAGTAGTTTGACATGTTGGTAGATTGATACCACTTTAATGTCTGTACAGCACTGTGAATATGTTGTTACAGGCTGTAGCCTAGCAAGCTGGAGCCAGCAGATGGTTAGCTTAGCCCAGTCTTTCTCAAATCGGGGTACGTGTACTTTGGAGGACTGCAGGGAGTACGTGAGATATTTAACAAAATGTTTAATAGTTACAAGGCTGTTGTGCAGAACATTGTTCCTCTTTATGTAGAACTTTGTTTTTTTGTTATTTGTGTCGCCTTCTTTGGACCTAATCTTGCTTTCCTTCCTATACTGTCCTACATTTTACAAGTTTCTCGATTTTTTTTCTTCTTATGTCATTGTTTTTGAAGATTTTGATACTATTTTTACCTATTCTTGCCTTACTTCCTTCCTTCTTTCTAGCATCTTTTTCCAAGTTTTTGTCTTTTTTACAGTTTTTGTCTCTTTTTGTCATTAGCATTTAAATGTATTTTTTCAGTTACAAGGCTGTTGTTTAGTAAATCTATCGCTGACAGCGCTGTACTGTTCCTGTTTATATACACTTTTTTTCTACCGAAAATGATTAGCCAGGGGGTACTTGGCTTAAGGAAACAATTCAAAAGGGGTACATTATTGAAAAAAGTTTGAGAACCACTGGCTTAGCCTAAGACTGGAAACTGGAGGAAAGATAGCCTGTCCAAAGGTAAAGTCCGCCTACCTGCACCTCCGGATCCCCATATTAACACATTATATTTAACGTTATGTCGTTTGCTCAATCCTTACAAAAAGCGCAACAAAAGCGACATGTTGCAGTGTTAGGAGAGTTTATGTTCCAGTGCTCGGACTATTTCTTAGCTAGGCACAGTTAACGTTTACTCCCTCGAGTGTCCACTCATGATACAAGGAATATATAAAAGGTTTCTTGCAAGCATCCAGGAAGTTACTGCGCACAGACAAGAAATAGGGTGTTGAATAAGGTTATTTCCAAAAATGTCAAACTATTTAAAGCAATTTCACCACGCCATACTCATGGTAAATTCATTGAGGTAGGCTAACATAAGAATCTGCAGCTACGCTAGTATCACTGCAAAACCGTTGTGGGTGTGAATGTTAGGGTCTTCAGTCTTTCCACAGAGGTCAGGGGTCAACTCATGAGTCCTCCACTTTACCTTTACCTCCAGCCCGCTTTTTTGCAAGCTAGGAAATTGCCTATCACAGAAATACACTATCACAATCTTGTAGTGGTATTTTGTAAAATTGTATAGCGGGGAGTATCACATAGCCTATGCCCATTTGGAAAGTTTACACAGCAAAATCAAGATATAGCTTTCCATCCTGCAGAAGAAATGGCTAAAGACAGCTATAATCAAAACACATCCTTCATGTGTTCTGTAATGGTCATTCAGCTAAAAATGCTGGGAAGCTTATTGTTCAAGAAAAAAACAATCATAACACAGTATTGAACTTCTGCCAAAGAATGTATAGATGCAAACAGAAACAGTAAGAACAGTTAAGAAGTGAAGCAGAATGAACCCATACCGCTCTGAAGACTCTGACCCTTGAACCCTGACCTCTGCTTCCATCACAGTGCTCATTTCACAGGTTGTCAACAACCAGGACTGATGAGCGTACAAAACAAAAAGAAACAAATGCCTTATTTGTTGCATGGCAGGGTTGGTTCAGGTTTCAGTGACTTAAACTTTATGTTAGCAGGAAATGCATGCGTCTGTTAAATATGATCTAACGTGCAATGTAATGTTACTCTATGTCAAAAGCAAAGGTTTTGGATGAGAAACACAAAGGCTTTGTATAGCACCCACAAAAAGGCTTCTTCAAAATCAGCTTCTGAAGCTTATGGAATAAACTTTCTGCAATGCAATTCTCAAGATTTTACCAGACAAATTTGCAACTCCTGTTTCCACTTTTTCCCATTTTATTCACATACAAGGGAGCTGGGTTTTGACTGTTTTCAGTCTCAGATTTTCAATTTTTATTTTGAGCTTACTTTTTATTTTTTTTTATTTTATTTCTGTGTTTCTTCACATCATTAACATCCCCATCCCCAAAATCCCAGACAAACAGTAACAAAACTTAGTGATCAGTGGCATGTTTTCGTTTCTTTAGCACTTGTGTCCTTAAGCTGCCTTATCATACAATGACCCTTCCCTCCCTCTATCTGCCTCATTCCCACAGTCCCTAAATGCACCTCTACATATTCTCCTGAGGAAAAAAACAAACACTAATCTCCTCTGTCTCTTCAACAATACAGGCATTCTGACAAAATCAGGGTTGGCTTGGCCTTCTCTTCTTACTTCCCCCACTCAAGTTATTTTGTTTTCCTCAGTTCTTCCGGTAGCGATTCTTTGGCTTCTCACCACAGCCAGTAGCCTCACAGGAGGACAGGCCAGGCTGCTTGCCAGAGTTAATGCTGCTCAGAAGGGCGGGCAGCTCATTGGTGATTGCCCTCTCAATCTTATCCAACAGACAGCCTCCCATGTAGGAGCACTGAGCCGTCAGGGGCTTGAAGTTGGTGACCGGGTTGACTCCAAAGAAGTCACGGTAAGCATCGCGGTTGGGCAGGTCAAACTTGCTGACGTTGGTCTTGGCTAGGATGGATTTGAAAATATAGAACTTGTCTGGGTCGTCCACAATCTCCTTGAAGACTAGTTCAGGGTCACTGAAGAAGCTCATCTTCTCTTTGAAGGTCTGGACGTAGCGGTCTACCAGCAGGCTATGAATGCGCACACGGATGCCATGTTGGCGGATGAAAGCAATTTTGTTCTCCATGCGGTTTTCAATCACCTGGTTCAGATCTTCCAGGAGGGAGATCTCCTCTCGCTTGAAGAGATCCCGGCTGGTATCAGGTGCGTAGTCATATGGCCAGAAAGAGCTGACGTAGACACGGGGGGGTTCAGTGACATTGATGAGGGGTGCTAAGCTCCAAAAGAGTGCTCCATAGACTCTCATTAAGTCCTGGGTGGCCAGGTTGTCAGCCTTGTTTAGGATGATGCGGATCTGGGATTCGCGACCCTTCAACTGCCGGAAGAGCATCTCCAGCTCAAGGCCAACGTCCAGCTTGGTGGGGTCAAACACCACGAAGATCAGGTCAGCACGATCAATGAACCACTGGCAAACATCATTGAAGGGATAGCCTGGCCGGAAGAAGAGAATAAGTAAACCACTAGATACTGAGTTGCCGCCAGCTGCTTTGAATTTGAACTGTGGAATGTATAAACCTGCAAACTGAAGGTTTTACCTCTCTCCTGCTGCTTCCGGTTCTCAATGATTCCTGGCGTGTCCACAAAAGTCACACGTTCCAGCAGCTTGTGAGGCATCTCAATACCGACCAGCTTTTCAAGGAAGTTTTGTCCAAACTTCTCTAAAGGAGAGAAGGACCGAGAGCTGTCTGCTGCCATAACAATACCCTCAACAGAGCGGATCTTCTCTCCGTGCATAATTACAGTGAACTCAGAGGTAGTAGGCTCAGCTCCTGAAGACAAATTCATGTAAAACAAGAGGGAGAGATTGGCAAGAATATGAAGAATAAAATGTGTATACACATTTAAAGGTTAAACCTGCAATAACAGATTTTTGTGATGTCGTTGTGGACACAACATTGATATATCATCACCTTTTAAGTTTATGGTAAACTTTTGAGCAAACAATTGCATATTCATCCAGCAGTTATTTATTGAAATGTTTTCCTCTATTCCAGACTCTAGCAACACAAAACAAATATATATATATATATATATATATATATATATATATATATATATATATATATATATATACACATATTCACATCTTAACATTTTATTTTCAAAAAACACATTAATTTCAGAATTGAAGTTTTCTAACAATTCTTAAATAAGTTACATAAATTACTGAAAAGCTTTAGAATTATACATTACAACTTTTGACAGGCATCCAACCTATTCTTAAAAGAATAAAATGAAGGGGAACGCACAACTTCCTCTGGAAGCTCATTCCATGATTTTACCGCACGGAAAAATTCTTTCTCTTTTCAGGCAGGCATGTTCTAGGGTAAAGTTTTAAAGAATTCCCTTGTGTCTCATACCTATTGCTCCAAAACTGAAAGAGAATATGAGAGTCGAGTTATGGGACAACATCATTCATTTGGAGTTATGTTTCTGGTCACATAATGAACTAATGAATGTAAGTTCAATATTCACTCTCTTTTAGCTCTGTTTTTGGCCTCTACAAACTCCTGAGGGAAATATCTGGCTCTTAAGCTATGTTCACCAGTCGCGAACTGTGTCTGTCTGCTGTTTGGTGATGGGTAGGTAGTGTTTGCTGGGTATTTAGAGATTCTTTTCGTGAAAACAACCCTATGAGAGCTGTGAGAGTGAACCGAAACAGTAAAGTTGTGGGCCGGAATGCTAAACAACAAGCTGAAAACCACTATAAAGCTCTGTGAGAGGAGGGAAGCTGCAGATTCAGGACTTAACTCTCAGTTTGTTCATCACTATGAGTGATTCCTTTCACATTTTTACAATTTTTTCACGTTTCATTTAATACATTGTTATATAAAATATTGATTATACCCATTTTAAATAAATTGACCAGTGGTACTAAATTCCCAGAAATCACAATTAAGCCTTCTTAAAATGTCACCTATATAAACCTCTGTGATGCTTTCTGCCCACTTGATTACCACAATAACATTCTTGCGCTTACATGCTCAATCCGGGGACATTTTGATAAGGCAGCTGCCTCTCTAATGGTCCTGTAGATCTATGATGCCATTTTAGGTTACTACGTCCTTATTGGATTATAGTACAAAGGATTACAACATTAGACATTATTTATTGAGTAAACCATACCTGTGTAGAGCTGATAGGGGCTGTCGTGCATGCCTAGGAGGTAATTGATCATTGAGGACTTTCCTACACTCCAGGGTCCCAGGAACAGCACCATGGGCTTGGAGGTAATCTCTCCATCTGTTGGGCAAGGAGAGACAACAGTGGTTAAAATATCAGCAGTATGGCTAAATAATGACAAAGAACCTCTCAAGTTCATCCCAAATTGTATTTGAAAAATTAAGGGATAACCAGTTATGCTGGGTTTTTATTTTTGGCTGATAAGAAAAGGTGCGAGAACTTTGAGCTATTCAGTGTTGAACCTGAACCTGTTGCCATGTTGCCAGAAGAATCCTATGTTTGCTACAGTCTCTATTTCCTTTTGTGCCACATGAAAGGATAGTTTAACCAAAACAACAATCTATCCAAAATGTATCCTGGGGTTGTTTTTGGGATGAACTATACTTGAAGTCTGAGAGACACCAATAAGCATGTCAGGATAGCATTGTCACTCACAAAATGCTGCAGCCATATCTCAGTGACACATCAAAGCAGCGCCATTACTCTGACTTAAGACTCAACAGGGCAAGTTTTCAGAGCAAGCTGTATGTCTCAAAACAAGCTGCCATGTGTGTTGTGAGTGAACATGGTGTAGGGCTGGTAAGGCGCAGGAAAGTTCTGTTATAGCCTACTGATCCAAAGCTCAATGAATTCAAAAGAAGATGAGGATAAAAAATATGTTTACAAAAAAAAAATGTAATCAAAAAAGAAACAAAGAAAGAAAATCAAAATAACCACCTCTGATTCTAATGGCTTTTAAAATAATTAAAAAAATAAGGAACAAAGTTTGACAAAAAGTCAATTCACTCATAGCCAAACACTGACCATCTTCTCAAACCTGTGTGTCCTTTGTTAAAGCCAGAACTGCACATGCACCCCCCTCCATATTTTACAGTTTACACCCTGCCTTCACACTAACAAGTGTCAAATCTCTCAAGTTTGTGCCACAACTTCAGAGATTTATTTACATGTCTTCCCTTTTAATTCTTTAATAGGGAGTTGGAGTTCTGATTTAGATTTTGAATGAGTAAATCAAGAAATAATAAATCCATCTTGATTCACATAGGGTATAAATGAGGCTGCCCTGCTCTGTATGGGTCGAACCTTTCACCTATGGATCTCTTTGACCACACCCCAATCTGTAATGTTACATTGGGTGTCACCCAAAGTGAAACATGCTTTAAATCTTTGGCCCACAGAGAGCAGTGCAGTATTTATATTAGTCTTAATGACTCACACATTTATGAGGACAAATGAAGGGGGGTAAGGAAGGGGCTGAGCACTTCAGGCAGTGCCATGCACAGGTAAGCCCCGCCTTCACCCACCTGTGGCTGAGTTCCCCAGGGTTCGTCCGGGGTAGGCTGTTAGATGAGGGGAGCGGAGGGGATGGGGATGGGGATGGGGGACAGGGGAGGGTAGAATACAGAGAAGTGAAGGGAACAGGAGGTGGAGGAGAGTGAGGAGTGAGGGTGTGAGGTCTCTAGAAGCAACAGGGAGGGGTAGAGTAACAGTGTGCATGGATGGGTTGGAATCTAGTCCCATATTTGACCAAATGTGTCAAACATGTCCGTCTACAAATGGATGGTGTGCCTTTGTGGCCAGTGAATCTTTACGTTTTTTTTCTCTCTTCTACAGAATCTAAAAAGCCACAAGAGGGCGAGCTTTCTTTCATTGTGGGAATGTAGAGTTTGTTCTTGGCAATTCAGTGTGCAGCCTAGAGTGTTGAGCTTACAGAGAAGAAACTGAGCACTGTCATTTAAAAATCACAAGGACAATACAAAAAGTATTGGGGGGGAATAAATATATCACGAATGGAGTGATTTAGACAAAATACTATAACTTTTATCTGGACCAATAATGTTTTAGAAAAACAACTGATTGCAGTGTGGACTTAAAACGAAATATGTATACATATTTTGTTACTATTTCTGTGCCCACATTCCTACAAATGAGCTTGAAAGGTATTCACACATATAAAATAGCACAAAGTTTACCCCTCTCATATAACAGTGAGTCTGAGAGCCCAAAGAGAGATAATAACATACGATAAAATTACCAAGAATTGAAAAAAATAAAAGACCTGTCTACTATGTATTGTTTGATGGTGTGAGGGTGATGTGGGTGTGTGTGTGTGTGTGTGTGTGTGTGTGTGTGTGTGTGTCTGTGCACAAACAAGTCAACAAATCAGTCACCAAAGCAACCCAAACAGAAAAACCCACACATCAGAACAAAAGTGCAGACGTAGCCGAAGCCTCAGTGATACCTGAGATCTCATGCTGCCTCAGCTCATTGTACTTGTAGGCCTGCTCCATCGGCTTGATGGATGTGTGGTAGATCTTCCGCAACCTCTCTATAGCCGCTGGATGACAAGAATAGAGAGAGGAAAGGATGATAAGTAAATATGTTAGAAAACTGGTACATGCTTCTGTTTAGTAGCCTACACAGGCGTGTAAGGACATTTGCGGAAAGGAAATCAGGTCAAGTGATTTAAAGGATATTAACATATTCAACAGCTTTACATGCTTTATTGAACCAACTTCAATTTGTCAGATACAGTATCTTTGCAAAACACACGTCTATTGAATCTTTGATCCTCACCTGCATAGTCTCCGGCTTTCTCCTCAGTTGCAAGCCGCAGCGTTTCGTCGATGTGAGATCTGTCCCTGAGGACGGAGATGAAATCTTTTTCTTCTTCTTCTTCTGTAAAGACAACATTAACAAAATGTTACTTGGTTCAGTTCCTCAGTGTATGTCTTTAATGATCTGATAACATGAATAATGGCAGTGGACCCAGGTGGCCAGATTTGGTTCAAACCAATCCAGTGATAGTTTCATCATGAAGCTCAGACTGTGGCCTAGCAGCAGCCAGTCATAGTGTTCAACAAAGCTGAGCTACAGAGGCCAATGGTGCTGCTATTTCTGGATCCTCGTCAATCAACACATTTTGCGTCTCAATATGTATCACCTCTGCTGCGAATATAAGTGTGACACATGGATAATTGATAATAAGCAGTGGGTGACTGTTTTGCATTGGATGGCAACTTCAGACATAGAAAATATTTGAGCTGTCACGATCAAATGTTTCCAACCTGAGCCTCGACTTTATAAGCAGCCACATGCACACTAAATGCTCCTCTTCTACATTGTCTTTCCTGCTGTCTTCATTTCCATCTACCTCTTTGTCTTATCTTTGTAAATACAAAACCCTACTGCATGATAGCACCCATGAAATGTTTGCACCTGGCAAGAATGATGACTAGTGTTGTTTAATTAGTATTGATGGTGCATTGCTGTGTACAGAGGAATCTGCCGACACCGTTTCTTGATTATAAAGGTTTATTTACATCAAAGGAATTCAGCATCAATTTACAAGCCCTGCAGAGCTCGGAGAGCGACAGCTACCCAGATTCTCAAAAGTCACTCTAAAGTTCTTTGTGTGTGGACCACACATCTATATTTCCATAGATTGGGGTGGGATCGATAACTGACCAATGGCTTCAAGCCAACTGGCTCTATCTAAGGGTCCATTGATAATGCATCCCAGATGTCTTCAGAGAAGTGTCCAACGAATGTAGGCTAAAGTTCATCTGGGTTTCTTTGTTACCCAAAGCTTAAATACAAATCATATAGAATATGCAGATACAATAAGATGACAATATACCTCACTAGCTATGCATAAATAACTGACACTTGTTGGTGATAAGAGTATGGCAGACATCCTTTACGACGTCCATTTCCTGCTGTGTGATACATGTACGGAGGCCACAGGGAAATTCAATCACCCATTGAGAACAAGAAATAACTTCAACCTGTGTGTGCACTATAAATCCATCCGTTTTTATGTCATATTGGGCAAAAAAAAAAGCATGAGATAATCTTGTAGTTTTCATGAATTTGTGGAGCTATAAAGAGGAACAAAGTCTTTCATCCTTTCAATTTTTGTTAGGTTCTCTATGCAAGAAATGGGTGGCTTTCCTTCAACGTGCATACATTACATTTGGTGATTTTTTTCCAAAGTGTCTTACATTTTTGCACCCCACAGTGTGTATGCGTGTGGTATTTTGATGACTCATTTCACCCCCCATTGTGTGTGTGTGTGTGTGTGTGTGTGTGTGTGTGTGTGTGTGTGTGTGTGTGTGCGTGTGAGCGGGAGAGAATCCAAAAGAACATATTCGCTCACCGGTGTGTGTCATGTCCACTTTCAAACATATCAGATCGCTTAGGTTACAGCTGTTAGTAAAATCAGCTCTTAATTTAGAAAGCGTTGAAACTAAACAAAGACATTTGTTTTGCATCACCATGGACTTTATAGCAACAGCAAAGATAAAGGATGCCGAGAGAGAGAGAGAGAGAGAGAGAGAGAGAGAGAGAGAGAGAGAGGCAGAGAGAGAGAGAGAGAGAGAGAGAGAGAGAGAGAGAGACAGAGAAACAGAGAAAGAGAGAAAGAGAGACAGAGAGAGCGGGACTTCCCCAGTTTCATTAGGGACTGGGAGGAGAACTCAGAGCTGGACTGAGTGTTCCCATCAGTAATATACATGATGAGACAATGATGTGCAATCCTGTGTCTTTTCTCTTCTATATTTACCCACCTATCACAGACTTATCACACTGTGAGGCCTGTCCTTGTGTGTCCAGGCCTCAGAACAAGCCTTTCTGTGACGCCTCCCACACAATCCTGCTTCAGACAAACCTGCTACGGCTATGAGCTATATATAGGAGTGGGGAAGTCTTCCTGGTTCACACTTCCATGTCCCTGGAGGGTTATGGGTCTGTGTGTCCCAGCTAGCAGACACTCCCTTAATAGCGTTGTTAGGGAATTTTAAAGGTATTTACAGCATGTTATTGGAATATTAAAGCTGATGGTAGCAGCTGTAAGGATGATTAACTGCAGCCACTCAATTGTAAATCAGACTGTGTAAAACACATGGCATAATCTGAATATTGATCTTGTTATATAAACACATCATCTGGATACTTCCTGTTAGCACAGGCCAGTTAAATTTAGTTTACTGGCAAAGGAAACATATTAACATAGTTCAAAATCAATCCTTGACTTGATAACAAGATAGAACATTTGATATAACCTCCTCAGCTGCACATCCCTCCCTGGAAAAAAAAAATTCAAAATTACAAATACTAAATAATGTTCAGATGAAAAGACCTGCATGGACGATTAGAAAGCATGAAAAGTTGCCGCTGTTGCCCAGGGCACGACCCTCCGATCTCAGCTTGATGGCAAATGCCCAGGTCATGCCTGCAATACTCATCACCAATCAAAAACTGACTGGTGTGAAGCAAAAGCACTTGATGGGGGAAGGTAAAATAATTTCTTTTGCAGACATCTTAGACATTGATCATTTTGACAGTCTAAAGTCATATACAGTAAACACTTATACCATATACTCTCCATTACCCCTCCCTCAGCAACTTCACCAAAGTCCTTTCAAATACTACTTAAATGTAATCATGTGTACTGCATGTTTCGATCAGATGTTGACCATTTGGTTTTCTGGAGTCATAACCAAACAATGTACAATGACAAGGTTTTCTCCACTTTGATAGATTCAATGCTAATATTTGAGAGATTTTTATGTTTACAAATGACATAATCAAAGTGACTACTTTGCCAAATATTTGCTTGATTTATGTCACCCATTAACATGTGCGTATGTAGCTTAATTTTAAAAGGACTATACAATAACATGGTAACCTCATTGCTGACATTCTGCACATTTCAGCCGCAGTGGTGTCATGGCATGTAAAGCCACCGGCCATGTAGTCACTGACTTCTACTGTTTCTGGCCAAGAGTCAGAATGGCATGTTGCTTTGGCCAAAACTGTAATTGACAAGTATCATCTGAAGGCCTGTTTGTTTACAAGCCTGAAGTTAACTTTATTTTTTTATTATTAATGACACAAGGGTATTTTGAGTAGAAATATATTCACATTAATAACATGAACTGGGGTCAATAAAGGTGTCTGACGACTGAGGCAGAAAAAGAATGAATAATCAATTAATCAAATGATCTGAAAGCATATCAGACCACAGAAAATATCATTTTAGTACATGTGCACAGGTAAACAATAATGGATAGACCATAAAAGATCCCCCCACAATGACATATGGCTCAGGCTTTAACTGAGACGATTGGTCTTTTGCAGTGTAGCAGCAGTGACACACACTGCTGGTTAGGAACAACGCAGCACCGCTGATTCTCCCCGAGTCAACTTGCTAAAAATAAGCCTGTGTAATGTTGCTCCCAGCATGGTGCATGAACAAGAGAAACCAAAAGGTTAGCAGCCAAAATAAAAGGAGCGCATGCTACTGCAATCCCTAAAAAGATTCAATGTCTGATCTATACTTGTCACTACGTATTTAAATGTGTAAAAGGCTACGTGGTTAGTAATTCCCAACGAATATTTTTCAAGGAGGTACAGTAGGATGTGTTGCTAAAAAAAGAGGATGTATATAGAAATTGAGCATATTGAGTCAAAGAGAAACATTGCAAAAGCCAGAATTTAAATCATCTGAACAAGCACCGGGTAGAGAGTTGGCACAAAATGGGATAAGTTACACAAAGAAGAGTTTTTTGTTTGTTTGTTTGAGAGATGTCAGTTTTCAGAGAACACTGAGGATGAGTGAACTTTTGAGGAACATGTCCCATCTCTTCACTGTAACAGGCCTGTCCCTTCAGCACTCAAAGCTTACTCAAGATTCTGTAACTTGACTCATCACTTAGAAGAGTCGTGTCTTTTAACACAAGCCTCTTGAGTGGGCCTTAACTGCTGTGAGTGTGTTAACACCTCCCAATCCAGTCAATCCCTGATGGAAGCCCTGGGACAGAGGTCTGCAAAGATCATAGAGGTAGTGTTGCCCGCGGAAGGCGGGCCTTGCATCAGCGCTCAAAATTAACCCTGCAGGCGCCAGGGGAGTTGAACCCTGGACATCTGCAACCAGGACCATGTGTCCTCACTGAGCCCGTTGCCACACAACCCTCCCTCAGTTTGGAGAAACATTCTGGTGGCATCAGCACATCCAGAAGGAATGCTGGTGATTTAAGCCTACCACGGCCTCAGCAGCTGGGTGAGTCATGCCTCATCTACAGATCCTTGTGTGGAGGCTATTCAATCATCAGACGGAATGTCAATCAACAAAACTTCTGTGCAAATATGTTGCTCAAGTTTAAAGACCCCCTTTACTTTTGCCAGATATTTGACTATACATATTGATAGATATATAAACACATGTCCACGATACTTTGCTAAGGGGAGAGGCTTTGTACTTCCCTGAAATATGTACAGTATAATAAGTTGTTCATGTGCATGTAACAGCATTGTTTGTGACATCACTAATTGTGGAGCCAGTCACTATCCAGTGCAAATACATAGCTAGTTAAAATGAAATGGAGACAAATTAAAAAAGAATATATCTTGAGCACTGTCAACTAATTCAGACAATCATTAGCACATACCTCTGCAAGTGCTAGAAATTACATACTGAACTAAACAAAATGCATTTTTAATGTAGTCAAAAATTACAACCAGGAATTACCCTAATATGCATTCTGTTTGTATGTGGACATAGATCTGTGGGTGCTAGTATGCATTTGCACAAGGACATGTGCATAGTATATTTACACTGTATATATTAGGTATCTGTGTATGTGTTAACCCCCTGTATCATGTTCTACTTGCAGCACAGTGGAGGTAAATTGAATTATGAACATGATGAGGGTGACAGGCCTGGAACCCCCAGTCAGAGGATTTATCCTGAGCAAGTGGGGATTCAGGCAACCTAAACTGAAGGCCAGGGGGGCTCCGCTGGAAAGATCCATGTAGAGGCTTCGGTTTCATTCAAATTTAAACACAGTGGACAATTTTTACATAAGGACTGATTTGTTAAATACCAAAGGACATAAATAGCATTGATGTGACAAACACGCCAATTTTCTTGCACGTTAGAAGGACATTGCATATACATTTTACCAAAATAACGAAGCTCAATGTATGCTAAATAAACCTAATCCATACAAATGCACATTATTCTTCGTCTAGCAAGGGTCAGAGGTGTGAGAGCAGTCAGCAGAGCTTGTGCAGGGCGTGGTGAGAAAATGCCACCGATTGCAACAGGTGGCACAGCTTGTGGAGCTAGTACTACACCGTAGTCAAAAATAGACCCACAATGGGTCAAAAGATGGACAGAGGAGGGAGCGGAATGGCTGTTTCCTATTTTAGTCAGTGTGGACACTCAGAGACATCCACATCCCTTAGAGTTAATTGTGTAATGGAACCAAATAAGAGCTACTGTACCCGGACCGCCAGGACTGCTCATGTAAGTTTCAAAGACAGTACTGATACACATGATGGTTTTCTTTGTATCTCAGGCATGTGCAGTTCAAATATAATTCATTACTTTCACACTATGTCCTGTAAATGTATGTATTTCAAAACAGAAAGTTTTTACGTGCAAAGGCAGACTACTTTGTACATCCAAATGTTGGTATATTTTGTTTTAACAGTAAAAAAAATAATAAAAAAACATCACTGACGTAAGGGTTGCCACTGGCCCTTACAGACCATCTTACGTAAGAGTGTAAGTCTGCTAAGGGGTCACTGACAGCTAGACATGTAGCTGAGTGACAGGCTTAAAGGAAGGCGCAGTTGCAAAGGCACTTCACCCTGAGGTGTTGATCTGAAGCCTCTATCCTTGCTCTCCTGTTCGAAAGCCAGGAGAGGACATCAGGTGCCCTTGGGACTGGGGGGCTTGACTTAAGGAGGGGTGTGTTTTTAGGCAGTTGAGTTTCACTGGTGTGTCCCTTCTTCTACTACTACCAACGTAGGGATGTCCCAGACATGCCACATACTATCAGAGGGGATCACGTGGGGAAAGTGTGCCTTTAAATTTCCATGTCTCCCCTCTGCAAAGTGAGGAGGCCAAATATGTTTTTACTGTATCAAGGTTACCACTCAAGTATAAACACACTGGTGTGAAGAACTAATCAAGGTCTCAAAGAGGTAATATAGACTGTGATATGTCTATAAAAGTCAGGTCTCTGAGTGTTGAATTTTAGCAAAATGCTGTAACTACATTTCCACTAATTACTTTTATTTTATATTGTATTAGCAGCTTTCTTAAACTGCTCTTACACTCAAACACCACATTTGACATCGGACACTGAACATGGCTTCAACCCTCATTTGGTCAGTCAGCGCCATTCACACAAGACCTGGTTAGTGTAGGGTTTCTGGCAATCCTATAATAACCCAATAGTTACTCTAGCAACCTATGTTTACTCCTACATGACAAGTGGGCAGCATCATGGAGTCAGGTTGGTCATTTAACAGTATGTTGACCCATTCACACAAACAAAAAAACACAGGTTTTCTCTGCTCCTGTCTTTGTCGTGAAAAATGGAAGCTATTTAACACCTGCAGGTAAATAAAATATTATGGCAGAGTCAGATGAGTACTCCAGGCCTGGCAGATCGAACACGGTTACTACACTTGAAGCTTTGTTCACACTGCTACACCAGAGCCTAAATATTCCTAACTATACACAGAGGAATGTAAAGCTACATTTTACCAAAATTATTCTTTCTATCATGTCATACCAAAGCCATGGTGTCCTTGCTTTACATCAAAATGTGGACAATTTTATTGATGTAATCGACTGGCATCAGTCTTTAAATTTGTTTAAGACTGATGCGGGACAAAAATGACTGTAAGACATCAACAACATCAAGATTACCTTGTCTTGTGTAGGCCCTGCTGCTGCTGTCAGCTGTATTTCTTACAAAATATACACAAAATATACAAAATGATGGTGTGGTAGGCTTTTTGGACCAGAAAATGTGCACAGCCCAGGGCTGTTAGACAACATATGATGAGATGATAGCAATTTCTTTTTTACATTCCTTTTGAAGGAGATAACCCTTTTATGCTCATCTCTGCAATGTTGGCTACTTAAATGGAGTTCCTGACATTGTTTGAACTAATCAATAACACAAACAATTGCACACTGATCAGCAAGGAGTTAATGATTCTCATAACCTGCAGGTATTGGAATCAAAACTCCTGTGTGCTCTGCAGCAACAACAACAAAAATCAATACATAGTATGCACATGCAGTAGACAGAGGCCACCAAAAGATGCATTGACCTGCAGAAGGGGTCTATGAAGGCATGAGTTTCAGCCAAAGCCTGGCCCCTCCTGCCTGGAGAATGCATGTCCCTATAAGGCCAACTGCTGGGAATAAATTGCGATTGTGACAGTGCAGAGTGACAGCAGCTGCGCAGTGTATCTAAAGGGAAGCATGGGCTGGGAGGGGTGAGGTGTCAGGAGAGAAGGGGAGTTGAGCGGAGGGAGGGAGGAACTGTAGTGAACAGTGTTGGGTTTCAGGAGGCCTTCCAATGTTAGACACCTGACAGCAGCCTGGAATATGGAGGCCTGGGCCCGGGCTGTCGAGCTGAACGCCACCCAAGGACGGACAAGGGTGACGGACAAGGGTAACACCAAACGCTCCAGTCCATACCCAGTAACCAGTCCGCATTTTTAGAATGGGTAATCTGGGAGAAGTTGCTGACACTCAACCCTAGAGGTGCTATGTAATCACATTTATTGTGAGATTGTCACGACCCTGTAGTTTATGATGCTATGGATTATAATCACAGGAAATGTTGCCCCCTATAGGTGTTTCAAGTCTGGAGTAACTCTTCTGAACCAAGTTGTGGAAAATAAAGTTCAAGATTGAAGCAAAGAGATCACATCAATGAATGCAGAGGTATGTGACAAAAAGCTCAGTGTCCATTCAAGCTTCTGGGTGGATGTCCTCTCCTTGGTAAGACTTTCCATCAGCTGGTGCCATGCGTTAGAACAGCTGACATGCTGTCAGTCCATAGGAGAGGCTGAACTCTAGTTTGAATGCTCTTCCTTGTAAAGTCACCAAAATGAATGAGAAGACATTTGTTCATACATTGAAAGTGTAAGGGATTAGAGTGTTGTGTGTTGAATGATTAAAAAGACGACAAAGAGCCACTTAAATCTGTTTTTGTACTGCCAGCCAACAGTTTAATTATAAACTGAGACAGATCTGAAATAGTCCTGCTTGGTGGTTAAGAAAGACCGGGCTGTCTATCCTCAGCTGGTGTCCCTATGACTGTCACTGAAGCCAGTGCCATTCCTGCTCAAACTGCCCCCGCAATGGACACAAGAACTCTACCAACTACTTTTGACAATCTACTTTTAACAGTCTGAATCACAGCTTCTGAATCTCTGAAGGGTCACGGTATGAACAAGCTAACAGAGCAACCATTAAACATGACTCTAAACTTGCACCGCATCACTATTTCATCCATCAGCAGCATTTGTATACAAGCATATGTCCTGCCCACAATGCACCACCCGACATAAAATACAAGGAGTCCACCAGATGTTTAAGCAAAATGCTTACTAAAAGTCTTACCTGCTGTGGCCTGCAAATGCAGCAGGGAGAGGAAACAGCAGATCAAGACTGCACCCTTCATGATGGCTGCCAGGAGAACTCTGATAGTCACACAGACTATATATACTGTACCAAGGCAGGAAGGTTAAAGGGCATGCAGAGAGAAGAGGCGGGGCACAGAGAGGGCCAGTTGGTGGAGGGGCTGAGATCTGTGTGTTGGAGGTGTTGCAGGAGTCATAGCATGCCACAGGGACTCTACGTGTACAAGCAGTGGACTCTCCTTTTTAGAGAGGTCGCAGCTTGATCCTTAGATTTTTGTACCAAGACCTGGCTCAATATTTTAGTGCTGAATCACAAAACTTCTCACCAATGATAATTTTGCAAATTTGTGTTTGACTGGAAATAGATATATGTTAACAATTCTAAGAATAGGACATTTTACTGTGACATAAAAGGCAAACTGGTTGGAAATCCGAAGTCGGGGGGACTAGTAATAAACGAAAAGTTCAACCTTTTGGGCAAGATGATAAGATTGATACCACATGGTAGGTAATACTTTGTATCAATCATCTCATCTAACTCGGCAAGAAAGGGATTTAGTGTATTGAATGTTGAACTTTTGGAGATTAACTTTTCCTTGAATACTAGTCCCCATAAGTAAGACTCCTTTTAAATATTCTATTATATATTCTATTAAATACCGTATTTCCAGTCTCTAAAACACACATTTTGTAAAATGATCATTGGTGAGAAGTTGAGTGATTTAGCACTGAAACATAGAGCCAGGTCTTTTTTTTTCTGTATTTGCAGCGTTTCGGTATTTAGTTGTGTTTTCTTACTTTGCAGCGTATTATTTTGCAATCAAATTGGGGAAGATATTTTGCCCATTTGCATGTGTGTCTTAAGTTGCAGTGTGATGAATTTTCAGGGCCAGTTACTTCAGACAAACAGACTAAAAAGAAACATTACCTTCCTCTAAATTAATGATGAATAAATAAATCAAGAATCACATCTTCAACAATGAGCCGCCATGGTTGCTAACAAAGACTGATAATCAAATGACTGTACCAACTTTACAGCCCTGACTCCTCAAACCAGTTGCAGTAAATGTGCATCAAGTAAATGAGCTGTCAACCAATTATCGTGGTAAGGAAGACTTAATGCCCACTAAGACTGTGTGTGTGTGACAGAGAGAGGGATGAGAGATGAAGAGAGGGTATGTCTGGAACATATAGACCCCCGAGTCAACCTAGAATCCCTAACACAGCTAAACACTAGGCGGATTACTGCTTTATCACACTCTAGCAGACACACTGTGCTGAACATAATCTCACAATTCCTTGGGAACATCTCAACTGTAAATTAATCCCCAAATATGGCAGGAGTTTCTTACTTGAGCATGTCCAACCCAAATGCCTTGGGGAGCATGTCCAAACAATACAGCATGTTCATTTTGATGCATTAAACTGCCTTAATCTTCAGAAACTTCACTGGTGGTGGGATGTGGCATGATGATTTGTTTATGAGAAAATATGTGCTTTTATGAATTCTATTTAACATTAATTCTTTATTACTTACACATGACAGGCTCTGGCATCAGTCGTTGTCTTTTTTCCCAAGTGTGCCTTTAAAATGTTGGCTGCGGCTTTGATGTTGCTATCACTGGCAATGGAAAATAACAGCATAAGAGTAGCTATGGTGTTTAATGTCTACAGGGTTTTCTAGTGTTAACTATTAAAAAACACATTTAAGGTAGTCCTGTATCAGTTATTAACAGCAGTTATAAATGCAGACACAGATTGCTCTGTAACCTATAGGGTTGTAGTTTGAACAATAATGTCTACACAGGTTGTCTGCAAGGTATGTATAGTACAGTGTACCACTTTTGCCCATTAACACAAACAGTGGAGCTTTGGATGTATCTAAAAGCCCTATTAAGAACTACTCTTACTTGACATGATGCTACCTTAATACCTCACATAATTGTGCTCTTTGGTCCTTATCCCACAACTGAATTTCACATGAGTACCAGTACACCGTCAATTGTTGTGATTTTAGACACTTTCTGTTAAGCTACTAGATACTAAACTTAGGAACGACTGAGCCTCTGTGGACAAAAAACAAAGATATTTCTGAATGAATGTGTGAGGGTGTGAACAAGAGGCCTGGAATGAGTGACTGAGCATGTCAGAGGATGATGGGAAGAGATGCCACCTACTGTTTCTAGCGTACATTTTAACTGTCACAGAGAAGGTGGTCAATCTTAATTTAGCAATGAGTTGTTAAGCAAGAGAGTGGGAGGGGGGCTTCAAACTCCCAGCCACCAATCAGGAATAGACACTTGTGCATCAACTGTACAGCTTGAGTGAAGGCCAACCAGAACTGGAGAGGAGACAGATTCAGCTGGTTATGTCATTATTTGTGCTATAATAGTCTCAAATTGCCAGAACTTCCTTCACAGCGCTGTGAAGAAGGGTCTGGCTAGTCCACACAGTATTCTGGGATGTGAGAATAATGTGCTCTGGTTTATTGGCATTTCTTTAAACCAATCACAATCAGAGCAGAGCCACGGTGCCGCAGCAAAATAGTTTAAAAGTTGTTTAAGTCGTGCAACAGAAAACTCAGATTGGACAGTCTAGCTAGCTGTCTCACTTTACCCTGCAGAGATCTGAGGAGCAGATAACCATAGTCCTCATAAATCCACCGGAGTTTAAAATTACAACACAAAGAAAGCGGAAGGTAACGGACATCTGGCCGAAAAGAGCGGCACCGGAGCAATCCTGGAAGCGGAACGTCGTATATATAGACAAGTACATAACTGTTCCTACCTCAGAACAGTCAATACCTTCGAACAGTAAATATTCAGAGTGAAACACAAATTTTTAAAAAGCAAAAACTGAAGAAAAAAAAAAAGGACACACACACTAGGCCCAATGCGTAAAAAACAAAGTACAAACTTTATTATTCTGTCTTTACAAAGGCACAAGCCTCTTTATCCCCAAAACATTTCTCTTAAAAACAAAACAAAGACAAAAAATAGCTTCTTGACGACCATATGCACCGAAAGGTTAACAAAAAAAAGATTTCAGAGAACAGACAAAAGGAGAGGGAGAGGAGGGAGCTGCGAAATGTAAAGGGACACGAAATAATGACAATAGATAAACAAAGATGGCATAAAGGATTTTGCAAAAAACAACAAAAAAGATGAGAGGGGCAAACAGGACAAGATGTAGGAGGTCTGGACATGGAGGAAAAGGGGGATACACAGCTGTGCGGCTTTTAATCATATCCTAAAGAGCTTCAGCTGAGGAGATGCCCCTTTATACAAAAGAAAGAGGCAGACTCCAGTATAGTACAGTAAGTGCTTTGTAATTTTGACCCCATGTAATGATCCCCAGGCTCAACCCACTCATCTGACAAGCTGATATGTCAATGTAACGTTTCGTAACACACAGAACAGAGTGTAAAACACAGATGGAAATAGAACAGCTCTGGGTTTCAGCAGAAAACTATCAAATGCAGATACTCAAGAGTAAAAAGCAGAGCTTTCAAAACACGTTTTCCATATCCAGGAATCCCCTGCCTAAAGTGATAAGTACTAGGAAAAGGTCCCATGATTTAATTTGACAGATGCGTCACTCATTTTCAGTGCAGCTGACATCAATATTTCTTTAAAGGGCAATTCCATGACATAATCATGATAGATGTGGTGCGTTCAATTGAACGCATTATCTGTCCAGCAGTTCAAAGCTCCATCTATGCATTAATCCAGGGGATTCTAATGAGTTTGTCATTTAACGCAATTCTAAAATAGCAGTGATGTGTCAAAAGCACTAAATGTAACTGTAGTCTCTAAATAGACCAGGTTTCACTTTTGAAAAGTAACCAGATAGGAAAATCTGTAACATTTTATGGAATGTCAACATTTCAATGTGGAAATTTTTACCCCACACATCTGGCTTTCATGCACACGAAGGGGCCAATGGTTGCAAATACATTTTCAATACTTAGGAATAACAAATATCAGGAGTGCTTGAATGTAATTGGTATACCAGCAACCTGTTCCATGTTTGTGGCAAACATAATCAAACAAAGCATATGTGAAATAGACATAATAACTGCGAGTATATATTCTAACACACCCTGGGTGTTGACAAGCCAGTTTGGAAAGCTGAGGGGAAAACCGGAGGGATTCCAGTGGCCACCAAACGGCGCAGATTAAGTGTTAAGGTACGTTTCTCAGACCCCGGGGGCTCTGTTAAGGTTGGCTTCACAGTGCCTCCCTGCACCCACGGGCTATTAGTAAGGCAAGCTGCTGCCTCTCTCTGCTACATGTCTTAATGTCTGTCAACCAACAGTTCCAGGCAAAACATATGATCAGAGCAGAGACGTGTAAATCGCATGGTACGCTAGACAAAGAGCACGCAAGAGGACAAATAATCTATGCAAGTAAATGCATAGAGCATGTGTGGTCAACCCAGTCACCTCTATGGCACATTCAAACAATTTTACCGGGCATGTTCCTCATATTTAAAGTATTATCTGCTTTGATAGATGTCTCAACATTTGGACAAGAAACAACAATGTTAAGGGCTAAATAAACAAGCCCTAAATTTGAGCTAACAAGTGATTGTATGTCAGCCATATTTGTATGTGTGAGTGTTGTGTTCACATACACACGTGCCTTTATTTCAAGGTAAAAGTGGTGTTGTTGCAGACTGCCAGAGTCTGGGACTCCGTTGAGCCCTGCTGATTCAAAATGCTAAATGGGACACACACACACACACACACACACACACACACACACACACACACACACACACACACACACACACACACACACACACACACACACAGAAGTGGAAATCACTCAAGAGTGCCCTCAGATTATCTTATTTAACAAGCCAGGTGCTTTTAAATTCAAGAGGGGAGCATGTCAAGAAATGTCAAAGCACTGATATTATTTTGTCAGGCCATGAGTAAAAAGAAGAACATGCCAATACATATGTGAACTTACTGGGAACCCAGCCCAGTAAAAATGGCAACAAACAAAACAAAAAGAATAGAGCTGAGAACCAGTAAGCACACTCTCTCCTCCTGAGCTTTGCTTCATTTCCTGTGAGCACCAGTCAGCCATGAAAACTGCTTTTAAATTCCTCTCGTGGTGCTCTTTTGTGTGGTGTATTGTTTCCAGTACAATCACTTAACTTGCTGGCTGAGGGAGCCTTAGAGAAACAAAACATGAAAAAGTAGACTTCACAAGATTAAAACAACATATTCATTCATCCAAAAGCCTAAAAAGGTGGAACTTTGAGACAGCCTAGTTAGCTTACAGTGTCTCTCCAAACAGCTTCAGAGGAGGAGGATGTTCATCTTAAAACAAAAATGCACTGCTGTTGGGTGGTGATGACGCCACACTGCTGGCTTCTTTGACTCCTGTTTCGTGGATCAGTCCCATTGCTTCAGGGCCGAATAAAAGAGAACAGTCCTGGTGATAATGGTGATGTTTAGCAGATATTCTGACGGAGCATTTATGGATCAGTCGGTGAAGTAGCCACTCTAACAACCTCTCTATAAACTAATGAACAGACAAGAGTTTGTGTGTGTGGAGAGCAGGGGGCTAAAGATAAGCAGAGAAAAAGACGCAAGAGAGATTGCTTGTATGAGTGTCTAAGTGTAAACCTATTTGGGCTGCCTATCAAAGTACAACAGAAGAAGAGTGTACTGAAAAGAAACAAAAAAACGAGTGCTTCAATCTGTCTATCAGCCCTATTAATGTCCACTAAACAAGAGTGCTGTGGGTTTGAAGCCTCCTGTAGCCCTGGTCTGATTGGGCCTTTTGTGTGTAAGTGTGTGCGCGCATGTAAGTGTACGGCGTGCAAGACTTCGAGGATGAACTCAGGGCAGTGAACAGTCGTCGGGCCCGTCGCTGTTTGAGGCCGTGTCTGAGCCCGCAGCGTCGGAGGGGACACGCCCTGAAGTGACGATGACCGCCCTCCGCTGCTCTTCCTCGCCGACACATCCCTTTCCCTGGGTGCCCTCGATGTGCTGGATTGCCTGGAGAAAGAGGATAAGTGGTGTCAGTGTCGACAGCACCCTCTGGTGTTCAAATCTGAAAACCTTTCCAACAATGGTTCACAAGTCTGCTTCTGTCTCCCGTCTTACTTGAACAATGGTGTCCAGGTTGTGTCGAGATGTGGACACTGCATTGATAACTGATGTCGGGCCCATGGTCACCACGGTGACATGATGTGGCTGGGGAGGCTGGAAAGGCGCAGGGACGATGACTGTGGCATGGTGTGTAGGTGCAGGCGGGGTAGCCGGGGCCAACACCTGGTAGAAAGGAGCAGCAGTTATTTCTCTATTTCTCTTTCTCTCTCTCTATCTCTCTATCTCTCTCTCTCTCTCTCACACACATAAAGTAATGTTAAATGAAGAGTACACTCAGGTATCATGAAAAACCAGCAGAAACTACTATAAGTATGACATGTAAAATATATAATAAATACATAATGAATACAAACATGCTAAAACAGTGCACATACACAGGCATTATTACACATAATTGGGAATACAGATGGGCAGCTTATTGAATATTAACCACCAGAATCTCTCATCAAACTAAATTTTCTTCTGTCCTTATGTTTGGGATTTGTCTCACTTTGTGTTTTGAGCTGCTTCTAGAAACCAAACTTATTGGGGAGTTGTTTTTTTTCTCCTGAAATGGTGCAAGTAAGAGGTGCTCAGATTTCTCATGAGCGTGCCACTTACAGTTGGTGCTTTAGATCAACCTGAGCTTGACAAAAAGGGAGCACACAAGCCCAGAATTGTACAAAAACAAGCTCCCCTTAACTTTAAATAAACCAGATCTGTCAGGCTACCCAATCTGCCAACTGTACAACTCACAATTTAAATGTTTATTAAACGCTGCTTGTGTTTCTATTATTTTATATCCCAATATCAAATGACACAAGTTAATTCTTGACCTTTGAAACTGTTTGAAACAAAAAAAAATCTTAACTCAAGGTCCACTTATTAGCTTTTACCAGCACTTTCGACCACATCTTAAAGTCTGAGGTTAGTGATGCTCTAACTTATAACATCCCATAACCATGAGATGCAGTTAAAAGCTCTGGACAAGGTTAGTAAGTGGACTTTCTGTTGACTTGTTCTTGAGGGAAGATTTGATGCATATATAATTCCTTTATTTACAAGTATCTGTTTCAATAATTCAGCAAAGTTAAAATGTGATATTAAAGAAGATTAAGCTTTTACTTGTCATGGAACCATGATCGTAGCAAAAAAAGAAAGATATATTTTGAGTAACAGTTCATTTTATTTCCAGTAATTTTTGGTTACTGGGGTAATTATGTCAATTCATATTGATATTGATTTGAGGTCATATGGCTCAGATCTGCTCGGGGAGTCACAAAGTGCCACATGATGACTCATGCAGAGGGTATCAATCATCCTTCACTACCAGCGCCCAGCTGCCACAAGTAGTGGATGGGCAGACAGCACACGCCAATTGATTTGGCATCATGTTCAGTTAGGGTTTGCCTGCAGAAACAGGACACTGGGGCCGTCAGGGCAGGAGACAGGCACAGCAGAACGATGTGCGAGCTGCTCATTTAACACACTGTAAATGTGTCTCAGCTGCTGACAGCTCTAACTCTGGACACGGAAGAGACATTTACAAAACACAGAGATTAGTTCAAGTGTGTGTGTGTGTAAGGGTTTTTAAATGCTTCAGCATCGACTCAAAGAAATCTATACATTTTACAGCTACTCACAGAAAGGAGGAGGGGAATTTAGTGCCAGCCGTCCAATAAATTTAGGGTAAAGAGCCAAATATAAACACTGGTTTTTAAAATATACTGCTTTGCTGAAAATGGTTAATCTGCGTATCAAATTCAAAATCTTAGTGTAGATTATTGTTTAAAAACCTCTCACAGAATCTCACACAGAATTAATGAAGTAATAAAATGGACCAAACTAAATCATTTTTTCGCTAATTTCAACGAAGGAAATTACTTCAACACCATTCTCATGAATTGAGACAGGATCAAGTTTGTTAAAACACTCCAGCAGCCACAAATCTTTGATCACATTTGGTTCTGCTGTTCCATAGACAAGATCCAATGATATATATTCAATGACAAAACCTAAGGTCTAGAAACAACCATATGTCAAATTTTGTTCTAAAAAGGTCATTTGTGTTGTGACCATGAAATGTGTACTATGGATTTTGTACATCAGACTTACAGAAGGATTCCACTGTTTATGTGTGAGTCAGACTCATACGCAAATGTTTCCAACCTGTGGGCTGTGGGCTGGAGTGAGGTCCCTCTCCAGCTGTTTGTGCTGCTGCAGACGGACAAGGCTCTGTGTTGGAGTCTGGTGCTCCTGGACCTGCTGGGTGAACACCTTCAGTTTCTCTGGGTACAACTGGGCATCCAGGGAACGCATCTGACACACAGAGCCGGGGGATAAAAATGGGAGTTAGCAACTCATAACTATGTTAGTCCCTGCATTTGTCTAGACACATACTTTCGAG
The DNA here is from genome assembly GCF_004354835.1 of Perca flavescens. Lineage (NCBI taxonomy): Eukaryota > Metazoa > Chordata > Actinopteri > Perciformes > Percidae > Perca > Perca flavescens. The sequence goes on from NC_041345.1 coordinate 12,288,945, forward strand.
ATTGTCTGAAATTGTGTTACATGTTGTGATTGTTCCTATTACCTGATCTTCCAGCAACATCCTGACCGAGCGCTCTTTCTCCAGCTGCTGCCTTAACTCAATCATCTCCCTCCTCAAGTCCTCAGTCTTCTCCTCCTCCAGAATGTCTGGTGAGCCAATCCCTTCATCTTTCTCCTCCGCACGCCGTCTCTTAGGGGAGGAACCACTTAACTCCTAGGGAGAGCAAACAGAAATTGGATATCCGCTTTAGATGATACGGACAGACGGAGAATCCTGGTAAAGCCTTTTCAGGTTTGGCACGGTGATGCTTTACTTGTATGATTCGTTTGAGCTGACTGTTCTGCTGCAATAGCCGCGTCTTCTCCTGCTCCAAAGTAAAAATGTACTCCGCTGTCTGTTGCAGGATGGCAGCCTGGGGAAAAGAGAAAGAAGAAGAAGAATGTTACAGGTCTGTTATGAAGGCGAGTTCAGCCCCTTACAGCTACTGTACATCTAACTCATCACCTAATTCAAACATCTCTTGTGACCCACCTTACTGAGCTTCTCTCCATCGCTGTGTGGGATGAGTGTTTTAAGTGACTGGAATCCAGAATTGATGCTCTGCATACGCCGACGCTCATTGCTGTTAGCAATCTCTCTGCGAATTCGCCTTTCCTGGTCCCGGGCTGTTTCTGGGGTCAGAGGAATGTTGGCCAGACTAGGGGGGAGGATAAAGGGAGTACAGCAGTTAGTTGGATATAAAAAATAAAACATACATTTTAAGCAACATCACCCTTAAATGGTGAAGTTAATCAAGTCAAACATTTAATAACACAAAACCACAACATTAGCAATAATACACCTATAAGTACCAAATATTAACTTGTTAAGTATCTGTAAATTAAGTAACATCTATTATCAGGTAAGTCTACTTCTATTGGACCCATCTAGGTTAATGGCAACAACAAGCTTAATTTTTGATATTCTTTTTTGGAAACCCAAATGATCTCCATGTGCCTTTTCCCAGTCTCACTTGTGATAGTGGATGGACGTTAATTTGTTGTTTCCAACAAAGCTAAGTATATGGACATAGAGTATCCCTGTGATCCCAATCCAGTCTAATGTTGTGACCTCATCTGTTGAGGCTATGCTGAGATTTTGAGAGACTGACTGTCAACATTTTATTGGAACTACTTTATACCTGAGAGAAAAATAAACTGTGAGGTCTGTGGAATATATTTGAAAGACACCTTGCTGTTGTTTTTTTATTCACCTCTATTGTAAGGTGACTATCTGCATGGCTAAACACTAATTGTAGTAAGTAATAAAGTTTGTAGTTTTATGTGTTGGATGAACTGATCCTTTAACATCACATCATCAGCACCAAACAGCAGAATGGACCAAGAAATGCGCAATACATTCCTATTTTTAGAGTGCATTTGTCTTTTGAGTCCATCAATAATTGCTTTCCTGTGTGGAAATTATAAAAATGTTTAAGAATCTATAGCACCATACATGTTGCAATCCAGGGTTAAATGTAGTGGGGCATCAATCTAGGGTTAAATGTAGTTTTACCCTTATCAATTATCCCTGCATAGTGTCCTTTAGCAGATACAGAACGGGGCTGCTCTTCTAACCCTATGTCATTTCTTAACAGGTGTTAAAGTGACACATTGATTAAGATGTATGCTATGCAATCCAAAGTTATGATTTTGAAAGGTCTTAGGGTGTGAGAATATTTCCTGGCATTGAAGCAGTACTTACATTTCACAAGACACCTTACAAGCACCACACGTGGTAAAAAGCTGTGGTGTAGTCTACGTGATACGCAGGTATACGCAGTACACCCACTAAGAAAGCTCCAGGATTTCCATATACCCTCTTAAAAATGGCCAATGACACGCAACAACATACTTTCCTTTATATTTTTGAGATATTTTGAATTGTCATCGGTGTTCTTTTTCCTTAGCTAAATAAAAAGGTACTTCCACCATTAATTGGTGCATTAAAGTGTTTCCAAATGCAGAAAATGAAGTTGTTTATGCTCATAACTTCCTTGGGGACAGACACCCAGACCCCCCACTGTGATATGGGCCCCCTTCCCCAAAGGCAGATTCTGGCCCAAATATATAGGCCGATATATACAGTACAGTACAGTATAACCACTACAATACATTAGACTACACCACTGGTAAAAAGGCATCTTTAAGTAGCATCATTGCTGATAACTCCAGTTGAGATGTAATAAGAGCAGCACTGAGCCTGTTAATAGTTCTACCCTAAAGCTTTGGTGAAAAGACACAATATGCCATATACTGTAATTCAGCTGAGAAGAAATTCAAAGCGAACTTCCTCTAACATCCTCTGTATCGAGCTCAGTATCTCTGGGACCCTCTCTGGCCAAGCTCTTATCTGTACTGACTCAGCTGCCTCAGTGCAAACACTGGGAACAATTGTGCAGACACAGATGAGAAAAATGTGTGTGTGTGTGTGTGTGTGTGTGTGTGTGTGTGTGTGTGTGTGTGTGTGTCACACAGTGCCACACACAAGTACCAACACGGCAGTGGTGCATCCAGCAAACACATCCACTGCCAAAACGTGACCAACTGGGCCTGGACTTGACCATATAAACACTAGCGATGTGGAGTAAGGTCTGGCAATGCGAGACTACACAAACCAAAACAGAGGAACAGACTGAGTCCCAATTATAGTGGATTAAAGCTTAAAACACGAGTTTAAGTGCCTTGCAATGCACAGACATTTGATGGCTGTGCTGCTTTTCTTGTCTTTAATCATAGTTAATTAAATTTCCTTAGGTTTTGGACTGTTGGTCTAACAACGCAATATATCTTGAGACATCACCTTAGACTCTAGGAAACAGTGAAATGCATTTTTCCACTATTTTCTGACATGTTATAGAGCAAACAAAATATACACATATTAATCAATAGTGAAAATAATCAGTTGTGGGGCCGCAACTAAAGTGCCAGCATTTTAATTTGACTGTATTAGTCATAATAGTAACACAACTGGAAATACAGTAATATATGTTTTTAAATTGTAAGACATGCAAGTACTTATAATTGAGTTATATAGGTACACAGTGAGTGTACTCATGGCGCCAACAATGTATGTCTAATTAGCATTTATATCAGTCTGGGTTAAATTGATTTCCCTCGTTCAGTAGCAATTCTACGCAGACTCACAATGAGGAATAAATAAATAAATAAATAAATAAATAAAAAGGACTACATCTCCCATACTGCCCGCGTCACTACCAACAGCCAGCAGCAACAGCAGCAAATCCCTCCGCCTCCCTCTTCAAACAGAGCTGCGGACGTATCGAAGGGCCTTCCGCGACATACACACCCCCTTATTAATAACACCACTTTTAATTTTCCTGCGTCCCCGCGAACGCCAAATGTCCCTTTACCGGTAACACCGAAGGAAATGTATTGGTATAAGGCCACCTAAACCCCCTTCCTCATAACAACGCCCGACATCAGCTCTCTGCTCCTGGCAGACTTTTCGTGTCCTCCGCCATTATAACAATGCGGCAGGCAGCATGGCAAAGGTGCGGGATGAAAAGACGCAGTGGAGGCGACTCGATAGCGCGAACAAGACGCACGGAACCACCAGTGAAACTATCGTCACGTCGAATTGGGGCGATTTAGACAGCAGTTGTACAGTTTCACGATAGAAGTAAACGAAAACAGGGCGTCAAACAGGAAACAAACGCCAGACCCTTCATCAGTTTTAGCACAAGCCACAAGCATGGCCGCACTACCCACAATAACTTCGGATCGCTCTGAGCCAAATCGGCAACCCGCACGATGTGTGCGACAAAACTAGAGCATTTCACACTGAATGACGCTCGCTCGTATAACCTTTCCCTTTCTTACGCAGATCACAGCACCTTTAGGGGTTACTGGGTATAATTTGAGAATAAATAGAGCATGGTGCTCTGGAGCGGAGTAGCAGCGTGGTGTGCACAGAACCACGTGGTTTATGTTTGTTAGCCACAAAATACATCAAAATACGTGAAATAACATCCCGGCTAGGATGCTGCGGTCTGAGACAGCCCCCACTTGCTCAGATGCAAATTACTTAACGTTTGGTGATAATTAATGCCCGCAGCCCCCGTGAGTGGGTCGTGTACACAATAACAGATCACATCAAGCATGTTGCCTCATTGCTGTCTACTCCAAACAGATGACTTAAAATAATAACAATAATAAACGCAGCGTGCTGGATGAAGCGCATGTATACACACCTGCAAAGACCTCCAATCACTTCTTTTTCCGTTTTCCTGAAATGTTGCAAGGAGGGCACCTTCTGAGCTGGTACCATGAAATACTCCATGCTCGCCTCTCGCCAGTTTGCCCCCCCCACACTCCTAAAAAAAACAGCAAACAGTCTCCGCAGAATAGAAAAAAAAAAAAAATGACGTTAGAGAGCAGAAATCCCGTGATCCGAGGCGGGTTAAATCCTCAGAAAAGATATGAATCCCTCGTCTGTGTAGTGTAGTAGTTTCAGGCTGCTGAGAGTTGTAATGTTACTCGACTTCCAGCTGATGGGGTTCCCTCGTTGTGTGTGGCGCTCGTCCTCTCACTCTCTCTCTCTCTCTCTCTTTCTCCCTCCCCTCTGCTTTCTCTCTCTCTGCATGACCGTGTGTGCGTGCGTGTGTGTGTGTGTATGCAGCTGATCGGATAGCTTTCAAGGCGGGAAACAGCTGGTAGGAGTCACACTGCAATACCAAAAGCCTCCTTCCGCAGAGACGGGGGACTGCATGTAAACAAAGGACTATTTAGCGTAGAAATACACCGATAAGAAAATGCACACGTAAGGGTGAAAGGGATTGTATATGTCTTTAATATGAATTACAGCGAAACATTAGCAGCTAATTTGTGATTAAATGTGCGGTACAGTGTTAAAGCAATCCAAGAATCGTCCAGTCTGTGATTATCATATCAAAAATAATTTTCCCTCATATGACTTATTTCACTTTAATTAATAGGCCTAGGCTACTACTTTTACACACATTTAAAGCATTCCTGAAAGGACGTTAACAGGTACCAGCATAGGCCTATAGGCTATGATTCATTTTACAACATCTAAAGCAATAACCGAAATGTAGATTGCACCTTGACACTGATAAAGTAAATAAAGAGCGGGACTACTAGGGGCGGATACTCCAACAGCTGCGATGAGCGAACAAGAGGGATCAGCTGACGACTTGGCAGAGCTGCACAGCAACAGCGCACCGGGGAGGGCTTTTGGGGACAGGCTGCTGGCCAGGCTGACACACAACACGGCCGAACGTGTATGTTGTTCACCATGTTGGGTGTAACAGTACATGTAGTTACAGTAGGTTAATACACAATCTAATAAAAGCTGCGACGCCCACACAGCGACATCAGCGACAAAATGGGAGAAACGATTTGTTTTTGCACCCGGAAACATGAAAAGCTCCAGCTGCATCCTTGTGGAGGCACCTGATGGTGTTTTATTAATTAGTCTACCTTGCTGGTGCAGCTGTAAGTTGTAGCTCAGGTGTGTAGCTATATTATCATTTATTTAACGCTGGTTCTCACGCAGCTGTTTAAAAATGAATTTTAAAAAGTATTATTAAACTCACAAATATATTTTTGCTGATAAGATATATATATATATATATATATATATATATATATATATATATATATATATATATATATATATATATATATGTGTGTGTGTGTATGTGTGTGTGTGTGTGCACAGTTTTCAAAACTTAAATAGATTTCAACCAATCAAAATAAATTGTTATACTTAAATGTTATGAACATGATTGTTTAGTCCATTAATTACAAGTTGTAATATCAATATAACCTATAAAAAAGCAGGAAAAGTAAAATCCAGGACACAATATAACATGTTGTACATAACAGGCACCACAATGCGCTCCATGCAATAGTTGCAAAATGTATCAATAGTGCACTCAAATCTGGCTGGGGGACTACTGATGAAAATTAGCACTTTTGAGCTAACTCGGGAACATTTACATTGTTTCAATGTTGATTAATGTTCACTGTCCCCTTTCAAAAATAAAGAAATTGAAATTGAAAAATTGAAATATTTAAAACCCTTAATGGACATGAAACTTAAACTAGCCAACAGAATGATTGGGGGCCACTGTCACTGCATGTCATTTTCCATAGAATTCACCACTGCTTCCAAAACAAATAGGCTACACAAAAATAAAAAACCTCAGCTGTTGACATTTTTATTTGAAACTGAGTTCTGATTTATTGCTTTCGAGTATCCTACATTAAGAAATCTGGAGTTTTACAGCATGAAAATTAATGGATGGATTATTATTCTAGAAATATTAAATATTTGGAGAATTATGGCTTTCCTTAAAATGGAAATATAAGGCTTGGTAAATCAATTCTTAGGAATTAATAAAATCTCTGAGGGCTTCTGGGCTAATTAAATCTTCTCCCAGGCTGCTTTAGACCCTCTAGTGGTGGCATGGTGAAAAGGCAAAAGGGCTTCTGGTGCACAGATTTGCACCCCAGCATCACTGAAACACTAGATGCCATAGGGCGGACAAAACCTGAAATCTGTATGGAACACCACGTTAGTCACATGGTAGCTTTCTATGCAAGTTGCCTTGAAATGTATAAACGTGGTGGTGATGGTTGCTTTTGAAATTTACTTAGAAAAGAACTTACATGGGTGGATGCCTTTGTAATAGTCAGCTACAGTAGCCACTGCATCAATCATCAATCATACATGCAGTGGTGAAATGTAACTAAGTATTTACATTTATTCAAGTACATAAGTACAATTTTGAGGTACTTGTACTTTACTTGAGTATTACCAAATTATGCCACTTTCTATTTCTACTCCACTACGTTTTGGAAGCCAATATTGTACTTTTGAATCCACTATATTTATCTGATAACATTAGTTAGGCCTACTAGTGACTTTTTACTATTATTTACTATTACGATTATTAATACAGAATATCAACTATAACAATAGATCAACTAATAGATTATGATGTATTGTTATAGATTAAGCTACCCAGCAGTATATAAAGTAATCAAAACTCCACCTTTACCAGCTGCAACATGAAAGTGATGAGCACATAAATGCATCAATAATTAACCTAATAATATATTCTGAAATGGGCTGCTGCATAAGGAGTACTTTTACTTTCCGTACTTTAGGTACATTTTGATGTTAATACTTTTGTTGATTTAACAGAGTGGGCGAAGTGATCTGAGTACTTCTTCCACCACTGCATATAAATTACAACATTAAAATCATGATGACATGTGCCAAATAGGGACTGTCAACAGGAAAGCTCAACAGGATTGTATTTCATTGCACACCAGATTTCTAGAGGTTATTCTTAATTTCTACATGAGATAAGAGAGGTTTTTTGAGGGAACACGTTCAACAATATACAGTATTTTGAACAAACAGACTATACTCAGAAATTGAATCAAAACTCCTGAACATCACAACGACAATTTAACATTCTGAGTTCACCATATTATGTGGTACATCATAATGCACATTACTGTGTGATTAAGACTCTAAACGTGTACACTGAAAACGTGAGCATAATAGGCCACAGCTATAATATAATGAATACTGTAACTGCTGCAAGTAAAGACAGACATGTTGTAGGTTTAATTTTTCAGATTTAGATTTTTTGTGTTTTTTCTCAAACAGTATTGCCTTAATCGTCTCTCTTCCAGTATATGTTTACTGTAAGGTGCAAGTGTTGTGTTGATTTATGGGGGTGGAAATATACATTAGTAGGCTATGGTAGCATACACGAACTGGCTGTGAGTCAGAAGGTATCAATTACGTAACACAGTTTTTACTGTTTTCACAGATGTCTACTAAACTCTGGAGAAGAAAACAACAGACAGTGAAATAGAGGGGTGTTACCCTTCACGAAGGCCTGTTGATGTGGGGGAGATGAGGCGGAGAGATGGCCATGATGACCGAGAGAGAGTTTGGAGAGGAGCCGGGGACTGCCCATGGTGGATGGGCGGAGCAGTAAGCATGCGCTGAGCTGGCAGACTCTGGGCTGGTCCTGACGGGCTGGCTGGGCTCCGGGCGGCTCTCTGTGCGCTTCAGACGGTCTTGGGGGAGACTACCACCAACACTCAGCGTCTCCTCGAGTACCTCAGAGAATAAACGGATTGAAAAGCAGAAGAGACCCGAGGGGTAACTGCGAGAAAACAAAGCAAACAGCTTCACCCCGGCATCTGGAAAAGCACCGAAGAAGAAGAAGAAGGAGACGATCCTCCCCCTCTACCCCACACCTCTCCGCCAACCCGCCCTATCCACCCTACCCACCACTCCGTGCCATCCCTCTGGTCTGAACTGCCCTCCAGTCCCACCCCGTCAGGAGAACCACGACCACCCAAAGGAAACCCCCACTTGACCAGCGTTGCCATTAAGCGATGCGCTTTGAATTTAGGAAGAAATCATCTATGCGTTTTTGATGCACAACACAGCCAGTGGTCTTCATTTTTTTTTTCCACAGCGGGAACAGTTAAGGTTACGGATTTGGGTGTTTACACTTTTTGACGGGTTTCCAGTGGCATGATAACATGCAGAATATATCATCCCACGGCAACAGACAAGGCTGCCATTCCATAGATTAGTCTTTATTTAAACAAACAGCTGTCACATACGCTGCGTTTGAGCTTATGTTTGATTTTTTTCCCATGCTTACAAAGATCCCGACAATGGTCTTGGAACGGACCGCCTCTCCAGACACCTAGACATTTTTGTTCAAGACGTATCAGCTCTATATTTCGTGTTTATTGAAAAAAAGAAGCGACAAATTGACGAGGAGTCATTTGACACCGACGCCGCTTGAGCCATAGGACTTTGCGTGCGAAGTTTGCACCGGGAAGAGGGGGGCCAATAAGTCGGAGATATCTCGGCCATATCCACGGCATTTTCCCTTTAAGGTAAGCCAGGAGCGACCCTTTCTTGCATGTCAGTCCTGTATGTTGGGTCTGTTGTCATGTGCTTCCACTTTGGTCTGAGTGCGGTGCTACAGTTTAAAAAAAAATGCACGAGTTCGAACAGGGTAGTGACCTATTTTCAGAGACTCTCCAGCGGTGCGCCCATATCCTGCAGCCTGGACTACACACTGTCATATTCAAGGCCGGCTAGTGGCAAACGTGCCTTTACCGGCGTTTGTGCCATTTACGCACTGTGTCAGTACCTATTTCAACATGGGAGCGACCTTTTTCCGCCTGTCTGCATCCTCTCTTTTAAACTAGCATCCCCCTCATCAACCCTGAGACATTTTTAGAGCAGTATCACAAATCCTGCCCTATATAGGGGCGTACATCACAGCTCAGCCAGCTGTTGTGCAAGATGCATGCTTGTCCTGGGCTCTGTGATGTTCTGTCACAACATCTGATAAAGAGTTCAACGTCTACAGACTGCTGACATTCACTTAAAACAGTGATTTATTGGCAAATAAAACTGTGACCACCACATGAGGTAAACACCCACGAAAAAAAATCCTGTTAATTCTCAGATTTACTTTGTATTTTCCTCGTAAAAGACAACATGTTATGCTATTAATTCATGTCAACTTCCTGGTCTCAACAGCAAATACATTTCTACATGACTGTAACCTAACATGAGTTATTTATGCTTAATAACCTCTTTTCAGTGTGGTTCACAAACTAGGTAATGTTAGTTGAGGCCAAGCATGTAGTGCAGGGGGCAAGTATGAGCACAGGCAGAGAGGCCTAGATAAAGAGCTATTTTCCTCCAATTAAGCAATTCCACTGTCCCTAAGCCTAATTGTGTGCACACTGGGACTGGGTTTGGGATGGACCTTCTCCCCATTGGCTGCCTCCCATTGGCCCATTGTTCTAGAAGACGCCAGGGGAAAGAGCCAAGCCCTGCCAAGGCAGACCTAACAAGCCCCGTGCTGGAGTGGAATAAGGCCTGATCATTAAAAAGCATTAGGCCACAATGCAGATCGAGGCACACTCAGGGGGGCTGCAGTTGCATTTTGGATCAGAGTAGGATGGCTGTATATTTCCAAGGTGACTGCGAGGGACTGATTGAACAATATTATGCATGGGTGTGTGCATGAGAGGAACTGTCACACAGATATCATATGAGACTGGAGGAGGTCAGGCTATGGGCCCACTGGACCTCCCTCAAAGTATGTGGGGAAGAGGAGCAGCGGAAGAGGCCGCACAGGCTTTGTGCAGAGCGAGGACTTTGAATCCCTCTCCTCCCTCCCTCTTCCAGGCCCCTGCTATTTAATCCATAACCCCTCACTGAACTGTGAACACAGGTGCTCCTCACATCCACAGCCTGCTCGCCATATTGTTTATCCAATCAGCTGATGATCAGTTCAGCTGCAGGTCAACCATAACATTCATCTGACAGAAAGACTGGGGCCAGACGGAGATGCATCTATCACCACCGGCACACTGGTTGTTCAAGCGATACCTCTCTTACACAGCAGTTAGTCACTTCCACCATAAAGCCAGATGTCCGCTGGGTTCCAGCTGTGCATCCCTGTGGTGGCATTCCACACTCTCAGGATGTTTGTGTAGGCAGCCTTTTTTTGCTGTAAATTTTCTTATCCTGACTGCATGCTTGGCCAGATGTACTGTAGATACGTGGACAGCTGCTGGGTGCAACAGCTTGCACAGAGCTTTGGTCAGAGTTTGTCACCAACTTGCTTCATCTGCTGCAATTAGTACACAAGAAGATATAAAGGCTTTCCACCATGCCAGTCTCTAAAATCAAATCACGTGTGTACAGTAGTTGTTACCTCCCCAATTTTCCCGTGCCTTAAGATTTTGCCCTACACCACAACTGTGTGACATCATACCCTTGAGGTCCCAAACCGTGTGAGGGTAAGGCAGCTGCTTTATGGTGGAAAAGGTGGACCCTAATGGCATATTCCTGCGTCAGGGAACAACCACAAGGCATGTGATAGAGGGATGGTGGGAACCCACAGTGCACTTGTACTTAAACCAGGCTAATAAAAGTATACCGCATCTGATGTAAAAAGAAGCACGTTCAGTTGATCCTTACATTGCGAGTATGGTATCACAAAGAAACTCTCATCTGAAATCCAAGGTAGGTTTTGATTTTCACAGTGTTGTCGGCCTTTTGTAGTGCGACTTCAATAATGTTTTCCAATGGAGGAAAAAAAATTCTGAGGAGGACGAGGACTGCTACCAGTAATTAGGTGGAATGTAAGTGGTACAAACTACAGTGGGAGAGCCAGTGTGAGTGTTTGAATTGATATCACAGTGGGGTTTCATAGCTACTGGGGATTACTGTCAAGATGAACGGCAACTCAGCAGCAGGGGAGGGAGGATTATAGTGGTCAGTGAATGAGGCAGCATGCAGTGAAAACAAGGCACCTGACACACACTTGCATTTATCTTTACAGGGATTAGAGACACTTTGTTTTAGATCCCCATGACAGATATGTCCTTTCTGTGGTTACACTACTTTGCAATCCGATTTCTAGTCAAACAATTTCTGATTCATCCGTTATGGTGCTCAACATATGAAATATGACTAACATTGGGTTATGTCATGTTGAATGGAGTTGCACATCCCAGCTGTTGACCTTTTGATTGGGCTGAAAATGTCAGAGGAGATGTGAAATGAGCTAGAGAGAAGATGTGTTGTATGATATGGTATCCATGGTCAGATTTGGATAAAGTCTTTTAAAATACCATAGAAAATTATAATAACTTGTATGTGTTGCAATGTTCATGTCAACATGAATATTGAACCTAATATTACTAAGATTATTACTAACTTTATCTCCTTATATAATAATAATAATGTTTGGCAAATTCTTGGTTATTTTGCAGTTAATATTGGCTGTATGGTAAAGCAGTGGATTTCATGAGCCAAAAGGCTGAAGTCATCAATATCACTCATTAAAATCTAAATAGAAACAGAGCTGATTCAATGGCTGACCTAAAGGTAAACTTGATAATGACAGCGAATGACTCTCTTATATCATTACAGCGCTGTGTTTTTTCCCCCTACTAATCATTGCCATATGTGCAGAATTGAAGGTGACACACTCATACTTTGGAGTGCTGCAGTGTGATTTGTCAATGTGGATTGACGGCCAGACTCCAGACCCATACATTAAGAATAGACCGAGCGGATACAGAGCTTGACTCACACTAACTTGCAAACTTAAGGAGACCAGTGCATACCGCTTTGCTCCGTGGCTGGCTGGGCTCGCGGAGCGTGCATTTTTCTCCAGTTAAACTGTAACCACTAATCACCTCACGGCCTCACTGTTTCCTCCTGGAGCAGACCATTCTTGGGTCCCCAGGGTGGGTTAAAATGCCCCCTCTGGGAATGTATGGTTTACTCCTTTTTAAAATCACCTGTGTGGGACATCCCAAACGAGCACAGCGCTCTTGCTCTTTCTGCGAGGATCTGCCACGGGGAAGTCTAGGGGTCAGTTCCTCTGTTACAAGTCTGCAGGCCTGCATTTCCAAAATAAACACAGACAACTCAGTGCCTTACTCCAGCTACCCCACCCTACCTCTTCTCATTCTATTTAATGCTCCTTCTGCGCTCCCTGTTCAGTGTTTCTATCGTGAGAGAATTTCAACTCGCAGAGCCCTTCAGACAATACGCAGACTATGTCTGGGGCAGGGCACACTTGATGAGGAAAAGTTAAAGAAAGAATACAGGAGTAACGCCAAGACTTGAAAGAATAACAGCAATGTAAAGGAGCTGTCAGAGAAAAGGTGAAGGGAATAGACTTTTATAAATTTCTTTTTTGTAAATTCCATTTTGGTTTTCCACCAACATACTTTAATATTTAACTTATAGGTAATAATAAACGTGGATATAGTTGTAATTTTAGATATCTGGGAGCTCAGTTCAAGGAGCTGTGAGTTGTACAGTAATATGCTCACAGCAATGCAGTTTAAGTGGAGACACAGCTGGTTTGTATTATTATTTACGTGCTTGGCCAACACCCTGGATTCTCCAGTATACCCTCAATAGTACTACAGCAGTTCACTATGACTAAGGTATGTTATGTGTTTGCTTGTTTGAAGAGAAAAGAAAGGGAGGAGTCGGACAAAAGGGGCTCTGCCTGTAAGTACGGTTGAGGAATAACTTAGAGAGGAGAGATGGTGTTTTTAAAGGAGATGAGGGAGAGACGGTTGAGGCATTTCTGAGGCTCAAATAAGGCTCTCAAGTCTGGGCCTGGGCCCGGCTCCCTGTCTGGGCATATCCAGTCCTGTCAGCTAGCTTCAAGACTTTGCCCCCTTCAGCCCCTCCTTCCCTCCATCCCCGACTCCCTGGGACTCCATCTCCTCCTTTTTTACTCTGCTCCCTCTTTTCCTTCGTCCCTTCGCATTTTTGTCTCCCACTTTCCATGAGCCCCCAGCTTCATAAGTGACGCTTACATTATGTAAGAGCTTCTCCATCTTATACATGCAGTAAATGAGAGAGAAGGAGAGGGAGAGAAAACAAGTTTGGCCTGTAAGTGTTTACCTTCTCTGTGTTGTGGAGAAGTTGCCAGCACTTATTTAATTCATATGTACCGTGGCTGTTTTTCTTATGAGGGGAGCCTTATGGAAATGTTTTAAGTTAAGGTTACATTTTGTGAAATAAAGACTTATTCTGACCTCAGATACCTCCTTATGAAATAGCATCACTGTTTTTATTTGTTTGCACAAGTTTTAATAATTGACTTCCAGTGGCCATCTTGAATAACGATCACTAACTTAACACAGCCCGTCTCTCTCTTTTACTGCGTCCGATTGATTTTAAATGCCCTTGCTCCTTGTTTACTCGGCTCTCAATAAATGATGCTGTCACTCATGGTGAGCTTGGCTATTTCTTAATTGATTCTAAATGTAAGTATTGATTCAGGATAGAAGAAGTGTGTAAGAGCACAGATAAAGCCCTGACCTTCAACACTAATTAAGATCCTCTCTTAGGCTCATTCTTTCCAACGCTGTCCAATATACTGTACGATTGCGTTTGTCCACACATTTATCAACCCTTGCTGTTCAGAGTGTTTCGCCAAATCAAAAGAGGAAAAAGCTCCAGATATTTCTGAAGCTTGTTTCCAACAGATTGCACACATGCCAACAAATTTAAATCAAGAGTTTGGTGCTACTCCATTTTACAGCATTATGCTCAACTCTGTCTGTTGCCATCTCACTCGCCCTCCATCTGTCCCTTTGCATCTGTCTCTCTGCTCTCCTTTTCTGTTCCTCTCTCTTGGATGGAGCAGCAAACGATAAAAGCTGTAGGGTGGAGCCTGTCACTTGGTTGAGCTAGAATACAGAAATACAGAGAGAAAGGGGGAGGGAGGGAGAAAAGAGAGGAGAGAAAAGACTGTCATATTGACCTTGTCTTGATGCCAGCCATGGTGGAAGAGGACATGGGTAGGAGGGTTACACAGAGAAAACAGGCCACTAATGTGAGAAGGGAGAACACAGGGCTGCCGTTAAGTTGGCACATCCTCACAAGGAAAAGACAACACTGGCTTTGTGTGTACATTATATATACAGTATGTGAAATCATGGCGAGGGAGGTAGAAGGGCTGAAATGGAGGTATTAGCAGACAGTATGGGGGGCACACCCAAATTTAAAGAAACAGGAGCTCCTTGATAGCCCTGCAGTGTGTGTTTGCCCTCAACGCACACACGCACAAACACACATCACGTCACTTTGTCTGCTAATTGCTCTCTGCTGTTTTGTATTTCTTCCTCTTCCTGTTTTCTTTCCCATTCAATATACTTTGGTTTTGGAAGCTTAGCCCTTGCCCTCCCCCTTCTCTCTGTACATAACACTCCCTGTCCAAAACACATCTGGCTCTCCTCTGTTCAGCATGGCTGGTGCACAGGTGTCACCAATCCCTCTCCAGGGACGGAGTGGCCAGAAATTCTGGGGCAAAGAAGTAGACAAGTTACAACATCGTAGACCGACAGGCCTCAGCAACACCACACAGCGATAAAGAGAGCAACTACCACCCCACCCCATGTGTCGCCCCCAGCCTCCCGGAGGCTGTGTTGCATAAAGCTGTTGTTGGGATCATATTACTTTGGCTATTGAATAAGAAGACTTGCTTCCCAGGGAGTTCACTGCTTACCGTTGGCTTATTGAGTTGCAAGCAAATGAAAGTGGCTGGGGTCACTGTGTAAAGACGAAAGGGGTTTGTTTCGCATGCGTGTGGTGCCATAATATTCCCGTCCAGGAAATGACTGTGAGACAGGCACACCCCTCTCAAAGCTGTACCACAGCACTCTGAACTGGTCTGAACTCCACAACGCACAGCCAGCATGCTGTGCACTAGTGTTTGTGTGTGTTTTTGTGTGTGTGTGTGTGTGTGTGCGTGTGCGCGCGCGCGCGCGTGCGTGGATAGTCTGTATGGCTGTACATAAGGGACTGTGCAGTAAGTGTGTTTATGTGTGCCTATACTTAATGTTTCCATACCTCATTCCCTGATCCTTAAACTTGTCATTGGAAGGATAGACCACATTGGCCCAGCAACTGTTGCTGAAATATACCCTGGGTTTGCTGCTTATCGTACCACAGTTTCCATATGCATGTCACCCCTATTAATCTGCCCTCAGCTTGCTGTTAACTGTGTGGGAGAGAGAGGGAGAGAAAGAAAGAGAGAGATTTCTGGACTTCCTCCCAATCCCTCCTACCCAATGGCTTAGAACTGGTGCTGGGTTTTCACCAGTGAGGGAATATAACAGACATCTCCTGTTGAGTTCAACCGCAGCTGCTTTGTACATTCAGGGAAGCTTGAAGTTGTGTTGGTTTTTCAGTGATATAGTTTTGGGGTGCATATCTGTGTGCTTCGTTTTTGGCTGGAGCCATTTCTTGAGAGGCTTAAAAACCCTGCTCTGAGATTTAGGGAGTGTCCTTTTGTTTGTTTGTGTGCTGAGGGAGCCTGGTATTTTAAAGATTTAGGCAGGTGCCAGCGCTTTGCATTCCTGACCTGACCCTGTGCTCATTTCTGCCGCCTTTAGGGGAGGTCTGCCACTAAGCTGGCAAACCAGGGTTAAATGTGTGTGTGTGTGTGTGTGTGTGGCGTGTGCGCGTGTATACATGCATATCTGCACATAAGCTTTGGAAGTTTCAGCATTTAAATGTTATATCCTTTCCTTCCATCTAAGTGCACTGTGTTTGATAAGATCAATTTGCATGCATGCATCTCTACAGGGCTTAGCATATCCATTATATACCCACAGTGGTAACACATGTCACGTACACTGCCCCAGCAAGGAAATATGGAGAAAAGGAAGTTTTTGTTTGGAAAAGTATAGACCTCCAGAGATTATGTTAAAATGCCAGCCCTGACAACATTACACCTCCACAAACATTACTTGAATTTCATACTGCCAGTCTAACTGTTAGAATTATGCTAATGTTGGTGTGAGTCAGCTGGATTGACAGCATTTAGTGTGGGAGTAGCAAAGAACCATCACTTCCGAAACACAGACCCTATCCAGCAAACCTAGCAAAATGGACACGGCTGGTTAGTGGGCTGACAAGAGGGCAACAAGCTGGGATGTTGTGCTGTTTGATCCTGCAGAATCAAATCCATTCATTTTCCAGAAAACAAAAGAGTCAAAATAACCCCCTCACCACATGCACATAAAACAAAAACATGTTTACCCCAAGTTTAGTTGTGAAAATGTAAAAGAGAGCTGTTAACTTTTATCACTGTACTTTTTCCTCTGTCACCCACCACCAACTAACAGCCTCAGACTGTTTTTCCTCCCTTTGTCCCCCCACCTCTCCTGTTGCTTTCCTACTGAGCGTGGTGTAGTGACGCCCCTGCTTTGGCTGGCGAGCCAACTCCAGACCCTGTGATTGCGCTCAGGAGTCGGAGGATTGCATCAATGCCTGTGGGGAGAGGCCACAGGAATGGACTGAAAATGGGGGGAGAGAACAGTAGAAAGAGAGAGAGAGAGAGAGAGAGAGAGAGAGAGACATGAGAGGGGTTGATGAAGGAGAGAAAGAGGAGAGAGCGATGACAGACGATGGGGATATAGCCTGAGGAAGTGAGGAGGAAGTCGAGAGGGAAAAGCGCTGAGGGAGATCATGCAAGATCTTGTTTATATGGAATGGCAGAGCAAAGATGAGAGAGGAGTGTGGGCTGGAGAAAATGCATTCAGTGGACTGCAGGAGGTAGAGACGCCCAGCAGAGTTAATGGGAGGTCAGAGTAATCCAGGGTGGGGATGTCAATCAAATCTCCTGCGTGCAAAGACAAACACATACTTATCTCCTCTTCTTCTCTTCTCCTCTTCTCCTCTCACGGATGGTGGGAGGCCTCCTGCTGCGTTCATTGGTTCCCCAATAGCTGCGCTATGAATCCACTATCTTGTGAAATGTCCCACGTTATTGTAAGATTACTCACCGCTCTTCAAAGCTATACAGTACCGTCGTGCGAAGTGCCTTAAGCACAAGTGTTGGTAAGGTTTACTGCTTGAACACTCTAAGTCATGGTCCCCTAGAGGGTTATCTGTTTAGCGCTGATTCTATCTATCCTGAAGCTACAGTATAGATTAAAACAGTTCCTGTTGTGGCCAGGTTGGCTCAGTGGGTCGTGCAGGAACACATAAACATAGAGGCTTAAGCCTCAATGCAGAGATTGAGGGTTCAAATCTGACCTGTGGTGATTTCTTGCATGTCTTCCCCCTCTCTCTCACCTAGCTGTCCTATCCATTAAAGGTGGAAAAGCCCAAAAAAAAAAAAAAAAGGAAAACAGTTTGAGTTGATGAAAAACATATTAATCTGATTTTAAATGGGAGTAGGTGGGTAAAAAACCAACCAGGGACTCAAAACATATGTTGCTACACGTGGTCCCTCAATCACATACTGTTCCTGTCATACAGCAGCTACTAGGGAGTCTAATAAATTGACTGTGGCTTGGGGTAAGTTTCCTAGCCTCATGCCAGTGTGCAGATTCTCTCTCCCCCCCATACCTGCCTCTTTTCTTTTCATTTGTTCTGTCAAAATTAGTTGGGTTGCTTGCTTTTATTGCAGAACAGATTTTCTAATGATATTTGCACACTGTCCCCTTCAAAATATCTCAAGAGTTTTGCATGTCGATAGTCAAATTCCTATTCGCAAATGAAAGTATCATTATATTGATCTGATAATGCATGCTTCCCCTTGAAATCCAGTCCATCCCCACCCCACCAAGAGTCGAGTCAGGTCACGGTGTCGTGTGATAATCTTAGTCAGATGAGTGTTTATTGATCATTTGTGGCCTAATCTCACTATATGGCAGACTAAGTAGAATTGCTGTTCTGTTTTCAGGTCTGTCTGGATCCTATTAAGATAGAAAGTCTGGTGGAGTGTTTTCTCTCAAATACAAATGATGTACCACTCACAATCTCCCTCTAATGTTTACATCACTCTGCTCTGCCATTAATATCAAATCTCTGACCAGTAGCGTATTTTTACAGTATGTTTTGCACAAAGGTAGGGTTTAAAAGTTATGTTTTTATTTGCCAGTATGCATGTAGGTCAATAACGTTACTACATAATGCATTTCCTATATGTTGCAGTAGGGCTGCACCTACTGATTATTTTCATTATTAACTCATGTTGTCTCAATTAATCGATTTGTGGTCTATGAAATGTCAACGGTCAAAAATGTCCGTTACAATTCCCCAGAGCCTAAGGTGACAACTTAAATGTCTTGTTTTGTCCAACAGTCCAAAAGCTAAAGAGAAGCTAGAACCATTCAATGTATGGCATTTTTGCTTGATACATAACTTAAAACAATTAATTGATTATGAATATAGTCAGTTTTTTGTGTGGATTAACTAATCAATGAATCCACTAGTTGTTTCAGATCTAGCTGCATGGCATCACAATTCTTTATTCTGATATTGAACCATGCTGTCTTCTGCAACTTGTTTATTTTTCTAACTTAGTATTTAGAGTTTTTGAAAATCCTAATTGAGGAAAGATTCCAATTTACTTGTCCCATAATTTATAGTTGTGCTTTGCCAGACCCTCCTCCAAAGCACGCTAGAGGAGAGTCTGGCTACTCCACACAGCATTCGGGGATTGGAGGAAAACATGCTCTGGTTTATTGGCATTTCTTTAAACCAATCAGAATCGTCTTGGGCGGTGCTAAGCACCGGAGAAAAGCATCTGTGCCGCTGCAAAAGAGGCTCGGAAGGAACTTGTTTTTGGTGGAACGTGTAAGTTGTTTTAGTCATGAAACAGAAAACTCAGATTGGACAGATGGTCTAGCTAGCTGTCTGGATTTACCCTGCAGAGATCTGAGAAAAGGTTAACCATAGTCCTCATAAATCGACCAGAGTTTAAAATGCCAACACAAAGGAAGCCCAAGGCAACGGATATCTGGCCTAAATGAGTGAAATCCAGTGGATTTTCCGGCGGCAACGGAGCAATCCCGTGGAACGTCAAGGATATGGACTTCATAATTCATAACCAAAAGTTTGCAATCATGGAAAGCTGATGTCAGACTGTTCATAGCAAAGTTTGCATCCTAACAGAAATGTTAATGTTCAACCACAGAGAGATATTGCTTTAAGCGTGTGCTCTTCCTTACTCATGAAACAGTCCCCTTTGACAACAAACTGCAAGTGTGACCCGCCCTCCTCCCTCCCTCCTGGCACCTTCCCTCTGCCTGGAATTCTTCAGCGTCTGAACGCTCTGGCTGGAGGCCATCGGTAGCTCGCTGAGAAGCTTCCTGTTGCACTCTCTCCCTCCTTCAATCCGTCTATTCCTCCCTTATTTCTTTCCTCCTTCCCTAACTCACTCCTTTCTCCCCTGTCTCATGTGTTGTCGCAGATTTTTCCCTTCCTCTCCTCCTTTGCTTATCACTTGCTATTGCATGCTCACACTCTTTTTATATATTCTTATTCTCTTTTTAAAAACCCTAAAAGATCAAATGGCAATGTTGTGCTTATTTTTCCGTGGGTTAAAGCACGTGAACACACATGTCACTCTGTCTCTGTATTGCAGCTGTTGTGACTCCAGTGCTCCAACAACTTGTCTTTTTCCTCCCCTTCCCCAGTGGCTCTATGCTTGCTACCATTACATAATCCTGTGTACCATCCTGTGTGCTTTTTTGCAACAGGGGTAAGAAGAAGGGGGAGAGGTTTACATTGACAGTGAGAGAAAACTCACAAAGTGAAACTTTAATTTATCTTTATTACATGTATCTTGTAGAAATTGTGTGGGTAGAGGAAATAATCTGGCAATTAATGCTCGATTTAGGCCAGGTAGGGATTACAGTAGGTGAGAGAAGAATGAGAAGTGGAAGAGAAAAACAAACTGAAAGAGGAAGCAGGGCACGTAAGGGGAAAAACAAAAGCAGAGAATAGAGGGATAAAAAGAAAGAAAGAGGGAATGAGAGGCCCAGAGGAGGAGGAGGAGTGGAAACTGAGGTTTCCTGTCTGAGGAGGCGGCTGGCTGAGGAGGACAGATGCAAGAAAAAAAAAGAATTTCTCAGCTGTGTGAGTTTGTGTGTTGAGTGATCCATCAGGGGTGGAAGGGCGGAGGGCCTATGCGGGGGCTGCAGCTCGAATGTGTGTGTCAGCGGAGGTGGGGTCACTTGCGGCTATTACCTCAAGAAACGTCAGCAATGACAAAAGTGGGAGCAGAGGAGGGGGCACTTTTGGGCCTGTTTTCTTGCATCTCCAAATCAGTAACAAACATACTACATCGTATCTGGATATTAACCTGTCTCACCTTGTCTTTTTCATTGTTAGTGATAATGTGTGGAACCTTGTCTGACTAATCTCGCCTGACTTTGATATGTAAATCCAAAGAAAAATTGTAAATAGGAATTGCTTTACTTTGAAGCGTACAAATGCTATGATCACTTACGTGCCAAGTTGTTTATTCCTCCTTGGCCACAGTTACAGATGTAAAACCCATATGTCAGGGGTCAGAGTTCCCACCACACCCACGCCTCAATCTGTGACCTTTGACCCTTTCCTCCCCACCTGGTGGATGGAAAAAAGCAGCAGGTCTAGACATGACTAATG
This sequence comes from Perca flavescens, assembly GCF_004354835.1. Taxonomy (NCBI): domain Eukaryota; kingdom Metazoa; phylum Chordata; class Actinopteri; order Perciformes; family Percidae; genus Perca; species Perca flavescens. The sequence goes on from NC_041345.1 coordinate 12,309,990, forward strand.
CTGCAACTGCAGGTCTTTACACATCACTGCTAAACCACAGAATTACCAAAACCTAAATGTAAACATATTTAAGAAACAGAGTTGTTTACCTTCAGTTCATGAAATGTGGTCAATGTTGCAATGCAACTAGAGTTTTAAAATGATAGCAGGTATTGCTTTGGGGGATTGATTGTATTCATTTGGTCACCTATATCCTTTGAATCAAGTTCCAGCCCTGAAATTGAGAAGAGCTAATGATTGAATGGGCTACAAGTCCACAATATCTACTATAGTTACAGTATATTAATCTTAGAATATCATAAAAAACCTTTGAAAGTACTTGACTTGAGTTTGTTTTTGTAACGCATATTGATATTTGAGTAACTCTATTTATTTTTTAACATAAACATATTACATAAATAAATATTTTTTATATGGACCCTTTAAATGTGGCTATGAAAGAATAATGGCCAACCAATACATTGAGCAGGACATTTAACAGTTAAAAATAAACAAACTTTACTGCAAATTCTTGTTGCGTATACTCTCCTATATATTCCAATGGCTTTTTGGCTGATAGGTGGGTTTACTGTAAACCGCCATGAAAAGCGTATATATACCCTGTATACCTGCGTATACCCTCCACTACACCATTGGTAACAAGGGCATGCCAGGTAACACGTGATGGCCTATTGACAGCACAAACAAGGCTTTATCAACTGTGCACTATGTTGCTCTTTATAAGTAAGTAGTGTATAAGTTTCTATAACGCTCTCTTATGGTGCTGCGGTGAAGGCTTGTTTCCTCAGACATGTCACTATAAGGAAATAAAATGGTAAACCATGCAATAGTATTGAGATTTCTTTTTTTGTATTTTTGCCGCTATCTCAGTTTATTAACAAACTAAATTGTATTAATTTAGTGATGACTGGGTATCGGTACTTACTAATTTCAAGATATCCACAGCCTTAAAAAAGGATATTGGGCTCCTGGGTTGCTCACCTGGTAGAGCGAGCGCCCATATAGAGAAGAGGCTCGGTCCTTGACGCAGCAGCGATTCCGACCTGTGGCCCTTTGCTGCATGTTATTCCCACTCTCTCTCCCCTGTGTCAAAGCTGTCCTGTCACAAATAAAGGCCAAAAATGCCCCAAAAAAAACATGTCAAGATATGCAGGAATTGCTTCTTCTTGCTAGTGAAGTTTTATCGCAGCATGATTATTTAGTGTTTTAAAAAACATGTTAAACCGACCATCACATCAATACCATATGTTGTTAGACATTCCTACCTTGTACTTTCTCTCTCTCTCTGCGTTCTGTGTTTTTGTGTGTGAAAATGAAAAAGAGAGAGCAAAGCGCCCCGGGGAGAGATGGCTTACCTCCTGCAGACCACCTCCCAGGGTCACAGCAGGAGGCAGATTAAGTTACAGCCAACCTCAGAGGGGGCCACACAAAACATGCACACACACACACACACACACAGTCTCTCAGATTCTCTCTGAAACCCTCAGAAAATAAAATATTACACAATACGATTTCATACCCTGTAACATAATCATCTTATACTGCACAGCTTTGATACTCTCTGATGCTTTATGTTGGCTCTCGTTTTTGCACCGTTGGATGGAGCAGACTGAGCCGATACACGATCCTCCTCATATCAGATCAGGCTAAAGATCAATCGGTCAGAGCAGGGTGAAAGGTCAGCTCTGATCCGTGTGAGCCTAGCCTCGGAGTATGGAGGTGTTGAAACACATAGCCCTCCTTTGACCTGATGCCCCCCACCCGTGCTACCTCACCCATCGGCCAACTCCCACACCCTCCAACCTCGACCCATGTTCACCTCCGAAGGTACACACACCGCATCAAAGGGCGTTTTGCAGTGGGTGGATGTGGGACTCGGGTGGAAAAGGATTATACAGGGGAATAGGTGACGGGGGTTGCTTATGAGGACACACACAAACCTCTCTTTCAGGACTCCTCTTCCTCCGCCACTTCCTCCTCCCTTCATCCCCACCCTCGTATATCCTCGCAATGGCCCCTTTGGTCATCCCTCCTCTCCTCTCTCTCTCTCTCGCTCTCTGCTTGTTTACTCTGCTAAAGAGAGAGAGAGAGAGAGAGAGAGAGAGAGGGCCCAGAGAAGGCACAATGCTGCCTTTCAGAGAGACTGTCGACCCCACGGCTGAGCAAGGAAGTCTGCATGGGGGCCAGACAACACCCCTTCCACAAACTTCACAGCCATCCGCCACTGAGCTTTACACACACACACACACACACACACACACACACACACACACACACACACACACACACACACTTACATATCAAGTCAACACCATACTCCTTCCTTCACTGTATCGTTCTTTCTCTCGGTCGCCCTTTCTCTTTGTCTCACATTTCCCACAAACCCCCTCTCAGTGACCGTGGCTATTTGGAGGATGTAGTCAAGATCCCGTAACTTCAGTCCAAGATCCACACGCTGTGAGTCACTTCCCAGCCAGTCTCTACAATTTCTCCACCAAGAAATATTCATGAGGGTGGGCTGAGGTGAAATCCAGCATTGGGGACTGATTCACCAGAAGCTTCGCTGGCCTGACTCCACTGGGAGCACATCAGCGCGGTATGGACTGCCTTGTGTGCAGCGGGTATTGTAGATATCTTATGATCTGTTCCGTTACTCAGAAGTCCAAGAGAGCTTGTTTGTCATGTCTGTTTCTTTGCAACGCACACACAGAGAGGTGCAGACCAGTGTGAGCTTTCATGCAAGTCCATCAAAATTAAAACATGCAACTCTTTTTTCACCATGCTTTGTTCACCGACGTTTTTACCTCGCCTTTATCCTGGTGTTGTGTCTGAGGCTGTTTCCATTATTGACTAATAAATCACTATACAAATCAACATTATCAACATCCCTTTCTGAGAAAATGAAGTTAATCTAAATTAATACAAACATTAAAGGATAAATATAAATGGCCATAAATAATATGGCTATATATATATATATATATATATTTCTACCAAACGTTGATTACGTGAAGGTGTTTACGTAGGTGGACCGTTCAATGCAGTAGGCTGTGAGGAAGTGAAAATGGAACTCAAAAAGTGTTGTTTGGCAGTACTTTCAGTCAAAAGAAGGTGATTCAAGTCGAGCTACTTCGGTAGCAAACCCCAAAAATCTGGATTCGGTGCATCCATATATATATATATATATATATATATATATTCTGGAAGAAAAAAAAAAAAATTAAATGCAATCTTTCATCTTTACCATCTTTATTCAATATCGATTTTTAGGCTCAAGATTCGATTCAAAATTGATTTTGATTCAAAAATGATTCTCGATTCGAAAAAAAAGCTCCATTCAAAAACGATTCACAGTATGTAAATGTAGTTATTTTTCCCATGTGATTGCAGTAGACATACAATAAAAAAAAAAAGATTTTTGGAATTCTATGAATCGATTTTGAATCGGTAGAGCTTGAATCGCGATAAGAATGTGAATCGATTTTTTTGCACAACCCTATTTACTACCCATTTTTTAATGGCAATAGATTACAATTCCACTTTATTAGTTAACATTTATGGATAACCCAAACTAATCACATCCATCCATGAACTAAATTTCAAACTGTTCTAGTGGCTTCAAGTTTAATATTATTTAACCCTCTCTATCTTAAATTGCCCAACGACTAACGATTACCTTCATCATCATTTAATCCGGGGATTATTTTCTAGATTAATCTGTTACTTGTTTGGCCTATAAAATGTCTAAAAATAGACAAAGAAAGTTTGGAAATCTTCACATTTTGCTTGAAAAGTAAGTGGATTGGTTGATTGATTGATTGATTGATTGATTGATTGTTGACTATTCATTTTCTGTCAGTGGACTAGTGGATTAATTTATTTACTTTTTTATTTTTGTTGAAGTGAACAGGTCAGTTAGAAAGATAACGTAACCTTAAAAATAACTGAAATACTTTTCACTAACATACATACTTACTTGGAATTAAAAGGAAAACACAAATAAATTACTTACTAAAATGAATGCTCTATTGCAGCATACTGCTAATTTAATCTGCTATTTCTCCTTCTACAACAATCTGAATGATACCAACAATGCTCTTTATTATATAAGGGATATTACACATTTTTAATAAATTGGCTACGGAGGTTTAGTAATGGTTTGCACGTGGAGCAGCTGCCTGAGAAGAGCTTTTGTGTGTGGAGACCCCTGTAGTGTCTCTCGGCTAGTCTCACAGTGAGAGTTATAGGATCACATGATTTGAGGTGCCAAAGTGATTTATATTCCAGAGTTATATGGATCCAAATGTTTCTCATCAGGTTTAATAGTGTGGATTATAGCACTGATGGGAGGCCAGTTTTCTATTTATCCCCACAGTTGATAGGACTCGGAGTAGGATTTATAGAAAGGTTAAGCTGATTCTTGGTCTGTGCCTCAGGGTAAGGGCTTTCACTCGATTAAAGTGGATGACAGGCGATTTTCGGCTACTTTAGCCAAACAATAAAGCCAAAAGTCTTGGCAGGCTGTGCAGTAGAAGTTACAGTAAATTAGTCATACCCACCCAATTCAGAGAGAGAGAAACAGAGATGTGGTAATAACCGCAGCTCATTCTACATGAGGATCATATCCACTCTGACAAATCTAAAGATGTTTATTTTCACAGCTAATGGCAGTGTTTGCCCACATAACATAACTATATGGTTAAAATGATCATTAGAACAACTGCCAGTAATATTTTTTTATCATTACAATTGTCCTGGGTTTAACTGATGGAAACAATCCATTTATTATGTGTCAGGGTATAATGGATCGAGGATGATGGAGACATTGTAAGACAGTAAATAAAGGACACATACCCCCATGAGCTAGTGTAAACTCAAGTGGGCCTAGCTGTTTCATGTCAAAATTATTTAAAGGATGGGTTCACATTTGTTCTTTTTTGTATGGTACGACTACTCTACTGGACTAACTTACTTTTGGTTATTTTTTCCCTTTCCACTGCAGATAGTACCCCTCAGATGGGATTTTTAGCTGATTGGCATAGCGATAATGCGTCAAACTGCTGTGACGTTATCTTCAACGCGACGCTCGCTAAATCCTTTCATCGGCAACCAAACAGAGGATCATTTGCACTTCGTCAATTGTACGGCATAGTGTACAGCATAGTTTTGCGGGCTGCCATTTAAAAAAAATTAAAGAGCTCGGTCGAGTGAATAAATGAAAATTGCAGTGGCTACTGTATTAACGGTAGCTTGGCTATTGGTTTGTGCCTGTGTTGCGCTAGTGACAATTATTTCTGACCAATCAGTGGTCTGCAGTGTTTTGACTCTTCTTTCTAGTATCAGCTCAGCTCACTTGGAACCTTGACCAAGATGGTACTTAAAAAGGTATCAGGTGCTATCCACAACTTTTGCTAATGGAAAACCAAAAAAGAGCGAGTCGAGTCGAGCCGTACCTTGCAGTGAGAAAGCGGCATTAGAGTATGAAAGAGTTATTGGTTGCTCTAATGTCAGTCCTCCTTTCTATACTGAGATCCCTTCTTAGAGCAATTCCAATGTAATTTTTAAACCTGAAGTCAAGATCATGGGTCATGTGCTTGCAAGTATGGTCTATAATCAGATAAAATCTATCCAAGGCATTTTTTCCTAATATGTTTCTCTGTGTGCATGTGAGCATCAACACAGAAAGATCTCACTGATAATGCCATAATGCTGCTCTGTGTGTATGTTCATACAGTATGCTCCTCTGTTTGAATCAGTACTCGGTTGTGTATCATCATCCTCTTACCTATGGCTGATTGAGTCTTTACACCCCCTCTGGCTGCGTGTACGAGTGTGTGTGTGTGTGTGTGTGTGTGTGTGTGTGTGTGTGTGCGTGAGCTGGTAGCCATCCCTGGTTGGGCTGGTGAACCTGGTGACCTCTCTGCTCCGTGCCTCCCAGACACAAGGGCTTCTCATGTGGCCCCTGGCCAGTCGCTCTCAAAGCCCACCATTCACTACCAACCGCGGCTTCTGTGAGTGTGTGTCGGCATGTGTGTGTTAGGGAGAGGGAGGAAGAAGAGGGTGAATTTGTTGAAATTACAGTGTGATTAATTACTTCTCCCTGCTACTGTGTGTGCATGTGTAGATGGAAAATGCTTTGAGGAGATGTTAGAGTGTGTGTGTGTGTGTGTGTGTGTGTGTGTGTGTGTGTGTGTGTGTGTGTGTGTGTGTGTGTGTGTGTGTGTGTGTGTGTGTTTGTGTGTGTGTGTGTGTGTGTGTGTAAGCCTGGTGACAAGGAGCAGTGAACCCTACCACATTGAATACAGAGTGTGGCTTTAAACCAGCAGTACTGTACTAGCACCATATAGCAGTACATGCTGGACGAAGAGGAATAGACTCCGCATTTGTTGACCTTTAAGTTAAAAGGATCTGGCTTGTGTAAATGTCTATACTTATATGATTTCTTCTGCAGGTTTTGCTGAATATTATTAACCCTTTATGATTGTTGTTGGTGACCAAAATATAATTTAAACTCAATTCCTTTGACTAATGGGGTTCATCTAGGTTATTTGGTTGTGTAGGTATTTGCTAAATTCTTTGCATGGTACAACACACTGATGCTGGGTCACTCTGGTGGCAGAGGACGACTACAACTAGAACGCAAAATGACAGCTAGATGAAGCGTCCTGCCCACAACCCCCAGGCTGGGTCCAGAGGTCAGTGTGTTTAGAGGAGGGAGGAAGTGGATGGAGTAGGTGCAGCTGGACTTGAAGGCCCGGGGGGGCTGCCGGTGGGTCTCAAAGGTCCATGGGGTCTGAAGTTGCACGCTATGGGGGGCTGGAGTGGGGGTGATGTGACAGGGTGCAAGGGCCAGTGACTGGCCGAGGGGTGGGGTTAAGCAGGGCTGGCGGTGAGGGTGACCATCTGGACTGGATTGTAGAAATTCCTCAGGAAGAGTGTGTGAGTAAAGGTCAGCATGGAAGAAGAGGAGGGGATCACTTAGATCTCTCTGTGTGTGTGTGTGTGTGTGTGTGTGTGTGTGTGTGTGTGTGTGTGTGTGTGTGTGTGTGTGTGTGTGTGTGCTCAGTGTTTCAGTTTACGATTGTGGTCAGTTTACCATTGTTGGAGAGTATTTCTTACCCAGCGGGATTGTGGAATGTGAAATACTTTCAAAAACACTCACGTGGGAAATATTGCCTGTGTGAGAATCTGTCTGTCACTGTCTCACATTGGAATGCAGCAATTGTATGTGTGGTTATATGAAAACCAAGCTATCCTTCGTTGGCCTCACTCGGCCTAACTCTGCCCCTCTGGGACTGTTTGTGCAGGTGGGAGGTCAGCGGGTTGTGGTCATGCTGTCCCTGGATGAGCCCCTGGACCTGAAGCTCCCTCGGCGGGCCAATGGACGGGACAGAGGGGCGCGCTCTCCCCCGCTCTCTCCGCTGCACCCCAAGCGAACCCGCCAGCTCCGCATGGCAGATGATGGCACCGCAGTCATAGAGCCCGCCTCGCCAGCATCACCGCATGCAGGTAGGTAACAACAAAACGAGTCTGTAGCCATGATAGCAGCTCTGTTAGGCTGTCTTTAGGCACAGCGGTGGTCCGAGCAGGCTAACGTACTCACAGTTACAATGATAACATGTTGCATGAAGCACATTGTTTAGGTCATCTTAACAGGTGTGTGTGTATGTTTTCTCAGGTGTGCAGGTGGTCCCTCATGATCGGACAGACACCCCCACCCCCACTCCCCCTGCAGTGGACCTGAGCATGTCTCCCTCCTCCCGCCACACCCCCAGCTCTCCAGAAATGACCAACGGCAACTACATCCCTTCAGGGGTGGGTATGACTTAAACACACACACACACACACACACACACACACACACACACACACACACACACACACACACACACACACACACATACAGACCTACACACCAGTACAGGTGTTCCACTTTATTTCTTTATTTTATTTTGCACTCCACTATCTCTATTGTTTCCCCTCTCTTCGTTCCTCTGAGTTGTTGAAAGAATAAACACTGGCTTTCAATGCAGTAGTGAGTGGCCAACACTTTCCTGTCTACAGCGGCAAGTGACTCAGCCTGTTGGGGTCAGCAAGTCAGGAACAACATCGGGTTGTGTCACACTTCGATAAGGGAATCAGGCTATGCAAGGGTTGGTAGGCTTGTATGTGCTTGTGAGAGAGAGAGGGGGTAGCTCTTATCAAACACCTCTTGTGTCCCCAACAAGTGCCTCTGTGTGCACAACTTGCACTCAGAGACCCCACTGGTGTGTGCCTGTGTGTGTGTGTGTGTAGATGTGTAATCAAATTTAAGACAAGGTACAGCCATGCATACCTCATGCCGCCTAATTCAATTCCCTCTCAATTGAATTGCACACCGTTACACACAATCTACACTTTACTTATTCCCAGTGGACACAGATAGGTCGCTTCTCTCCGCCCCCCTCTTTCTCTCATACTCACACACACACATACACAAAGAGCTTCTTATAGAAACACAGCTGCACACACTCATACTCACATGTTCTCTTCCCTACAGCGTCTCGCAAATCAGCTCACATAGTTTTGCAGAGCTCAGTGCAGGGAATTTGTGAATTCGTCTCATTTCATGAAAATTGGCACATATACATTTCGGACAAAGCTGAATATGAGACAAACACAGGATTGTGATCCATTTGCACACTAATTCTCTCTGTGCTTCTCAAATCTCAGATTTATGTGTCCCTTATATTTATTTCCTCTATGTTTGTGTGTGTGTGTGTGTGTGTGTGTGTGTGTGTGTTGAGCCGCAGCAATTATGCAGCTTTCATGCTGAGCTCAGGGATGTTAGGAGGGATTAGTAGCATGCAGCGGGTGACTACAAGAGAAAAAGTGGAGTGATTTTTGAAAAAAGAGATGAAGATCGGCAGTTCTTTACTCCACTGACCAAGAAATTCTTTTGTCTTTGTCAATTTTCTCAGTGAGGCCATAAGTGCCTGTTTGTACCATCCAGTTGATGGTCTATTCTTTTATTACTATGCCATGTAGACAGTGCTATCACAGCATCAGAGCTCATACCACCGGTTACACAGGACGTTTTGGCCTTATAATGCACCCATTTTATTTTCTTGTTTCTTATAATATTTTTCTCAGGCCAACTGTATTTTCTTGAAGCACATCACATTAAACATTAACTAAAGCTAAACTTGCAGGCTTCTTTCTTATGTGTGCAGTGGATTGATACCCCTGTTGCTTTTTTTTTTTTTTTTTTCTGTTTGACAGAATTCTCACATCTCACAGGCTTTTCAGATTTTCATGCCAATTGGAGCTGGGGCGGGACTTCACCTGCCATCCTCCATGTTCATTGGCCAGATGAGCGACAAGAGAGCCTCTCCTGACCTCTCTGCGGATGAACAACTGGCCTGCCATTGGAAGAAGGTAAGATTTTATGATCCTGTTGTAGCCAAACTAGGATCAGCTCATAATAGCTTTATCATCACAGTTCATTTGAAAAGCTGAATATTTTTCACTCCTCTAGTGCCATCTGCTCTTTGACTCCCTACAAGACCTGGTGGACCATGTCAACGACTTCCACGTGAAGCCTGAGAAGGATTCTGGGTACTGCTGCCACTGGGAGGGCTGTGCTCGCAAAGGGAGGGGGTTTAATGCTCGGTGAGAAAATCATACAATTTGGGTAATTTAGAGAGTAGTTTAAAGTGTACATATCAGGGGAGAATTCAAGAGGAACTTATTTTTTGTGTGGCTGCAGGTACAAGATGCTCATCCACATCCGCACTCACACTAACGAGAAGCCCCATCGCTGTCCCACCTGCAACAAGAGCTTCTCACGCCTGGAGAACCTCAAGATACACAACCGGTCACACACAGGTCAGTGGAAGAGCCATACACAGTATGTCAAAGCTAAAATCAATACGTTTTTTGTAAAGTAAAATTGTAAGATTTGGTGAATGAATTTCTCTTTACTGCAGGTGAAAAGCCCTACATTTGTCCTTACGAGGGTTGTAACAAGCGCTACTCCAACTCCAGCGACCGTTTTAAGCACACACGCACACACTATGTGGACAAACCCTACTACTGCAAGATGGTGGGCTGCCTGAAGCGCTACACAGACCCCAGCTCTCTCCGCAAGCACATCAAGGCCCACGGTCACTTTGTGGCTCAGGAGCAGGGCTCTCCAGGTGGGGTGGGCTCCCTGCTGAGAGGGAGTCAAAGTGGAGTGCTTTCTGGCGAAGGGGGGAAGGATTCTGCGCTGTCCTATGTGAGTGCAGCCCACATTATTATCCCAGGGGCAGCGGCTGCTCTCATGGGAGGCCATGCTCTGCAGGGTCTGGGTGGTGCCCTACCTGTGTCCCCCCTCAGTCCTCGGCCCCTGGACCTCAGCACGCTCGGTTGCCCCGGCTCACCTCCAGGCAGCCTGGGAGGTACACCCATCCTGTCCTTCAACGGCTCACCGCTGGGCCTGGCCAAGTCCCATCTGCTCTCCCAGGCATTCCCCTCCTCAGCCCTGGGCCTGCCAATGATGCCTGTGCTGGGGGCCTCGTCTAAGCGCAGGGCCCACAGCCAACAGGCCAAGAAGGGCCGGGGGGAGGAGGCCGAGAACGAGGTGACTGGGAGGGTCCTGAACCTCTCCACGGGATCCCATGATCCCCTGTCCTGGGTGGTCATCCCCCCAGGCACCGTGGTGCTCAAACCAGCTGTGGTCAACTGATACACACACACATAGACACATTCCAGAAGAGCTCAGGGGGTCGGGATGGGAGGGTGAACGCCATAATGAGGGTACGGGCGGTCAAAGGTGATAGGGATTGGCTCGCACAATCAAATCCAAGCAATGCATTTCAGAGAGAGGTTGGAAGAGGAGGAAACTATATAGAGAAACTCTTTAAACCCTCAATCAACAAAAAGAATAGATACACTACACCTCACAAGAAATAAATATACAACGCAAGCCTCTTGTATTGATGGGAAACTAAACTTGGGGCCCAAGAACTGTTTAGGAACATGTATGGCTCTGTATTTCTATCACAAGGCCTGACAATGGGCTACTCTTAATTTTTTATTTTATACTTTATTCATTCCTGTTTCCTGAATGTGACAGTCTTAGTGCTCTGTGTACAAACGTCCTGATTCATTAATAAGTATTTATATGACTGCACGTCATTGACAGTGTGCCTCCAGCTTAGCAGTGAGATAGATACACCATGAAACTGAATGACGCACTCACAGTTAGGCAAACGTGCACGTAATAATATGACCTGTTTTTTACAGGCTGCTGTGATTAATAGGATTCAGACAGGCTTGCCAAACCAAAGCAAGTGAACTCAAACTGTCTTGGATTTGCAGTTACAGTTCAATTAAACACAGCACTTAATAGTGTCAGCTGGTTATAGTATTGAAACCTCAAAACTGCTGCTAACCTCTCAGCTCCCCCAGTGTAACGTAAACTGGGAGAGAGATCTTTTGACAATCTGTCCCTAATTTGGGGAGGACCAACATGGACCAGCCTAGTCCACCAGAATGTGTGCCAGGCGTGCAGACTAGGGGCTTTTAAGGCACAGAGCAAACTGAGGACTTAACAGACAAATGGTGTTGCATCACCTGACAATGACCAATCATCACTTCCTCTTTTACTCAAGTGAAATTTAAGGCACCAGTGTGTGTGGCTCCCCCCTCTGGTAGGACACGATATACAACATCCTGCTTTCCATTTACAGAACTCTCACTGTTTTTACTTCTGGATTTTCCAGCTGCTTTCTCGTAATTGAATCAACAAGGCCAGTTTGTGTATGAAAGGGCCACTGTGGTGATAAACACTAGTGTCTTGTTTTTTTAAAAGTGACCCGACCCAAAACCAGCTGTGAAAAACAGGTGGTCGTCCAATTGAAGCCTAACTTAGCCTTGTCGGTTGAAGTTTTGTCCCAAGTTCAACAAGTCCCATGCTGTGCCAAAAATACCTGGAGAGGGGAAAGAGGGATGCACGTATTGTGCCACAGAGGGGGGTGTGATGCACTCAATGCCACATACAGCTGGACTGAATAGGAAGCCACACTCTTGCAAACTGCCTCATTTTACTCTGTCCAAAGGGGCAAAGAAAAAGACACGTTTGACGTCTGGGAAAACTTTTTTCATGGTTCGATTAAGCAGTCAACACGCACTTACCACACACTATATTCCTTACATGTTTTATAAAATGTTACTGCCAAGTCATGGTTTGCTCTTATTCTCTTTTTCTGCAAGGGTCAATTTGGCTGTGGGGCCGTTCCAGCCAGGCTTGTGTTGCTCAGTGCTAATGCATGTATGATGATGACTGTTGTCTCCACAGTGGAGCAGGAGAGGATCGTCACAACACAAGGAACATTCCCTCAAGAGACTGTCACACGCTACCCCCCCTCTCTCTTTTTACTCCATCTCTGCTTTCTTTGGTGGTCTTACTTTTCCATCGCCCAGTCTTAGAAATAATCAGTTGTTGCTGTTTTATATTGTTGTCATTCTTTTGTTTTTGCAGTTGTTCAGACGAGACATTTTTTTCTGATGTTGAAGTTGCTTCTTGTGTTCTGCGAAGGCTGCTCTGCACTCAACTTTCTGCTGTCAAGGATGGGTCTGTTGAGGGTTAGAGGAGAAGACGAGAGAGAGGGGTTTGGGGGTCCTTGTAGGGCAGTGGTTCCCAATTTTTTTTTTTTTTTTATATATATTTTTTTTTTTTTTTTCTACCAAATAATATGACATTCCGTCATGACAATCACATTGGGGAGGGATCATTTAGTGAAGGTGTAGGCATAAGTTAGCCTACATGTCTGTATTAAGTGTCCTAACCAAATTATCTTCGGGCTTAAATTCCATTTGCAAACTCTGCTTCCTTTGTTTTGACTTTTAATTTCCACCGCCACACAAAGGGAAACCATAGAGAAATAACATCTGAAATGGCGGGCAGGTCTGAGAAAGCGTGAGAGCATAGAGAGACAGGATTGGCTGAATGAATGGACAAGAGAAAGGGAGATATGAAGGGAGAGGCTGTGTGCCAGCATAGGAAAAGAGGATAGCTGTGCAGCCGTCCTCCATCTGGCCACCTACCCAGCAAACGGCCCTCTCTGCTCTGAAGTCACTGGCTGTGCTGTGCCCAATGTGGCAGACACTCACAGGCATACCAGCATGCAGAAAATTAGGCCACTGAACTCTGTCTGCCCTCTGTTGTTTTTTTTTTTTTTTTTTATAGATTAAACCCAAAAGGCTCAACTCCCCCACCTCCCGGACGCAAAGCATTTTACCAGATGGGGAAACAGTCTAACAAGCCGTATTCACAGTAAACAAAAACAAATATAACTCTCCCTGTCTGAGGACGAGCTTTGCGTCGGGCCTTCCACAGGCCTGCGAAGATTCCCAGCAGAGATGAACTGCATGCCTGTGTTTCTGCCACAGTAATTCATAGTCATCATTATCTCACACACACCCCTTCCCCCACTCATCTCACACACACACACAGTCTCTGGGTTTAGGCTGGGCATTGAAGTGAATCTCATTGTGAGTGGACAATCCTGGCATGTGATGTCATCAGAAACAGGTGTTAAGTAGGCTAGACATGGTTCCCTTGGCAACAGCAAAACCCAGAGATGCAGCGGCTCTTCTCCCTGTCTGTCTGTCTGTCTGTCTGTCTCTCCTCTGCAGGTCTAAGCCAGGGACAGAAAGAGGCAGCAGAAAGCTGAATCATATGACACGGATCCACACAGGGTCCACATCTTTTCAATATCAAATAAGCTGTATGATCCATTAACCCTTTGAGCTCAGTCTGTAATAAACTGCACTTTTGTTCCCCTCATAGCGTGTTTAGATATGGAGATGCTGCCACATCCTTTATGTACAGCATAATTCATCAGTTGTTTTGGGAACCAAGAATAATTGTAAAAATCATCCTCAGTCACTTAAACGTCAGAATTTGACGTCGTTTTTTGTTTTGACAGTATAAAATCGGTACTTGCTCCTGGAGATTTTAAAGTTACCCTCACTTACTGCTATGAAAAGTGGAACCGAGATCCAGGGCACAAAATTTGTGTTAGCTAGCTAAGTCAGTGTCATTGTAGAGGGGTGACACTGACTGAAGTGCCACAGTGTTGCACAAAGGGTTAATGATAAGACTAAGGCCATGCAAGGCCTGTTCCAAGTTATGTTTTTTGCACATTTGTGAGATATTGTGAGTATTTTAATTTTTTCAAGTGCCTTTTTATTATAGATAAGATACAGAAGTTACACACTATATGAAAAAAAATTATATGAAAATATATTTTTCGTGGCATCATGTTCTATGGTTGAACATGCAGAGTTTTAGAGTTGTAAAAGTCTACAATTGGTACAACATAGCGGTGTTCTCCTGTTTTAGAGGAATTTTATTACGATATTGATAATAATGTCAATGAAAAGAAAATTGTTTAATAAAGTTGTATTTGATACAACTTGTGTATTCATTTCTGTTCCAAATATACAATAAAATTACATGTTGTGGAAATGTACATACATAATAATCAAGAAATCATCCAGGTTAATGTGACAAATTAGACCAACGTGCACACTTGATGCTGCCATCACACTTCACCTGAATAAAAATAATATTACCCTGATTAATAGTCAACAAGCTGCAGTTTCACTCACTGTATTCAAATCTACAGTAGCTTAAATTGTGACATAAATGAAAGCACTGATGTATGGATTTAGACCATAGCAAACCATATATAACATTATACATATGGCCCATCTAAAAATAAAAACTATAAGCCCATATTATATTGTTTGTGGTTCCCTGTCTTAAGATCACAGCCATTGCCCACAGAATGCCACAAATTTGAGAGTAGAGAAAAGGGCTTTTATTAGGTTATAATTTACAGAGAATGGGGAGAGGAAAGAAAGGGTGAGCATCATTTCATACTTCATGTTTCCGTATTCTGCTGTGACTGCTTGCTTTGTTGTTGTGTCTGAATACTTAGTTCCTCATCTAGACGCTCTTTAGCCCGCACCACCTGCACACAAACAGTAATAATAATAATAATAATAATAATAATAATAATAATAATGACTGAGTAAGAGAAGACACTTAAAATAACCAAATTACAGCATGGTTTACTCAGCAGAGAGAAATGAGCGAGATAAAATCAGTTACATTTCAAACACGACACAGTTCAGAGTGGATTCCTCCTACACACATACAGAGATGCTCATGAGTCATAACTTGAAATGTAACACAGAGATAAAGAGGAACAAGGAAAACCATGATCATTGCATTCAAGAAAAAAAAGCTCTCCTGGAATCTGATAATCATGATAGCCGACTTGTTAAAACAACAGATAGGGTACAGCCCCACACTGCCATACTAAAAATACTATTCTATATATAATTACATATACAATTACAAAACTGTCAATGAGAGTGTGCCAATATTTAACTTCTTATCATGGTTTAGTCACCTGGACTGCAAGCCTAGAGGTAAACCTGTTAGAATAGTTGGCATGGGCTGCAAAATAAATAAGGTAACTGCTGACAAAGCTGAGTGATCTGTATACTGTCAGGACAAAAGAAAGCCACGTTGATCCTGACTGAGGCAAACAGAGGCGCAAACCTTACTACACTATATTTTATGTGTTAAAGGGATAGCTCGGATTTTTTGAAGTGGGGTTGTATGAGGTACTTATCCACAGTGTATAACCTACACTAGGTGGCGGTCAGACAGAAGTACCGTAACGTAAGCTAAGCAATATATTGCTGTGGTCGCGGCACAGCAAAAGGGTTTTTATCCATCTTCAAAAAAACAATATCAGTTTAAGTGTAAGCTATATTTAGAATATTTTCACCGCTTTACCTTGACGTCAGACAGCCTTTTGTGACGGGAACTGAAGCCATTATCTACATTCTCTTCATAGCCACCAGACTCCTCTGATAAACGGTAATTTACGAGATGGATTTAAGAACGGCTTCAGTTCCCAATTGGAAAGGGCTCTCCGACAGCATGGTAAAGCGGTGAAAATATTCCAAGTATAGCGTACACTTTAAGTGATATTGATTTTTTTTTTTTTTTGTGGGCCTTATTTTTAGGTGGCTTATCTATGTTTTGCTGCTGCCCTGTCCACAGCAGTACATTGCTTAGCTTCAGTGCGGTCCTCCTTCCTGCTTCTCCAAACTGGGGGCGTGCCGCCCGTCATCTACACTGACTATGGATAAGTACCTTGAATTACTTTAGTGGGAAATAAAGTCATATTCAGTTGTCTTCTAAATGATAAATTGCCTTAACTGTCCACTCTACCACACATTTGAAAACCACTGTGTAGCATCCTAAGATACAGAATACTTACTTTTGATTGTAGGTAAAATGAACCGCCAACGGTCTTGTCATTGACTTTAAAAAGGTGCTCGTAGTTCTGGAAGAGATTCAGACCAACAGCTAAGACACTCATTGACACATTTTCTGATCATTGTTTCAGCAGGGTGTGAAGATGTTGATGGACAATAAAACTTTAAAAATAAACCATGATTATTAAAACCGTGTTCCTGACAGAGTTGCAAATTATTATGTATTTTTCAGCTCGGCTACACAGAATCTGTGTTTAGCCATCATTTTGTAAAGATATGGCTAACCGTAACAGTATTTTACTACCACTCCACCTTTTAAGTCCAAAGGGGGTGAGTGTTTAATCTCAAAAGGTCGACTTTAAGTTGGGAAACTAATTTTCAAGCAATTATCAAGATGGTGGGTATCCCTGTCCAAATTGGTTTCCCCTACAGTAATGAGTTTAGGTAATAATTAAAACCAATGTCTCCACTCGTGCTGACAGGGCACATGCACAAAAGTGTGTTTGTACCTTCTGAATCTCCTCAGGGGTGAGGGTGGAGATATTGAGGATTTGCTGCGCCTCTTGCAGGCTCATCCCAGTAATGCTAGAGGCTGCAGCAGAGTGCTGACCTGCACTACTCCGGGCCTTCGCTGCTGCTTGACTGGCTGTGAGGGAAAACACAACACAGCTACTAACAACTTCATTTCATTAGACAACCTAAATGACTGTCAAAGCAAAATTTACATAAAGGTCCCATATTACACTCATTTTTAGGTTTATACTTATATTTTGAGTTTCTTCTAGAGAACATGTTTACATACTTGAATGTTCAAAAACGTTATCATTCTCATACGGTTGGTCTATATATACACACCTGTGTTTACCCTCTGTCTGAAACGCACTGTTTTAGTGGCTGTCTCTTTAAGCCCCCATCCTGAAAAATCTAGGCTTCTCTGATCAGTCAGTGTTTCCAGGTCTTCCGCATCTGCCCAATCGGTGTCTCTGCACCCTCATTGCAGCCGGGGAATGACTGTAACGGCACTGTAGGGGCACTTTCTACTTATATATCGTTGTGACATCACAACGATAGGCAAGTCCTGACTGCTTGTTTAATGGCAGTTTCTGAATACAGACTGTGTGCATTTATCTGTGGATTGAGCGTTTTGATACTTTCACAGTATTTATATAGCACCTGAACCTACTTTATAATAAAAAAAATACATGGTAATCTTACTTTTTACAATATGGGAACTATTAAGCTTCAACTAGGGCTAATTTATCAAATGTCATATTGAGAGTTTGGTCGGAAGTAATACATTAAACTGGAACACAGTTCATCACTTTGAACATCAGTTTGATTATGCAACATGTGGTTTAGCAAACATTAAATTACCATACCATGATGAGCATTGATATCGGACAATAAGATGTCAGAAATTACTGAAAAAATGCCCACCAGTTTCCCTGAATCTGGGTTTTTTTAGCCTTCAAATTACTCTTCATCTCCACACAACAATCAAAACGTCATATATTCAATTTACAATAATGTCAAAAAGAGAAAATAAACATTTGTCATTGATACACAATTAACTAAATCTTTGTCTGTCAATTGGCTGATTGATGAATGATCATCAATTTGTCTCAGCAATCATTTTTCATACCGCGTTTAAAATTATTAATTATAGTAGTATTAGATTAGATCATACCTGCAAATTCTTGCTGTAAAGCACGAGCAAATGCACGCCCCACCACCTGTGCTCCCATCACAATGATCTGTGCGAGATATCTAGCCTGCAGAGGAGATGAAACGCAACTTCATGTATGCAAAGATTAATCACAAAAAGCAATAAGCAGACATGTAATTTCACATTGACAATCGCGGGAACTAAAAGAAAGATTGGAGGTCAGTCAGTTAGTAGTCCTCATTTTGACAAGTGACTTTCCACAGTCCGACATCAGTCCAAAGACAATTAGGCTGATGTCATGTTGAGGTAAGAAGTGTCTGCACTTTAAGCACCTTCATTACAGCTGGAAACACTGTGACAGCGTCTTCATAAGCGCCCCTGTCCTGCTTGGACATGTACAAACTTACATTTTGGTACTTTAGTTTCTGCCTAAATCAAATTAACAATGTTCCAGTGAAGAGGAGGCAGCTACCTTATGTAACGTTAACTGTGTTGGAGAAAACTGCGACAAAGACACATAGGTGCTACACAACGTCTCATGGTCGTGCTAATGCTACGTAGCATCAGCTGACTCACTAACGTTAGCTAGCTATGGGAATACACATACGACCAATACAATTTGTAGTCTTACCATTTTATATTATACAGGTCTCTCGGACAGTGTGTGCGGCTTCTATTTTCACACATGTACCCCAACGAAGGTTAGATAAGGGTCAAAGTTCAAGGAAGCATCGACATTACAGAATTCAAGATAAACCAGGTAAACGGCGACATTTATAATACTGACAACTTCTGGCAGGGAGGTCCAACTGCAGCTTCTTTTTCTACTAACACTGTACTAGCCACACTGCAGGAAAAAAAAACAGTTATTTCATTTGAAGGTTACGGTACGTAGTGGAATAAGCAAATATATAAGGGCAACTATTCTGTAATAAAGTGGGTGCTGGAATAGAAACCATAAATATCTGTATTTTCACCAATGAAGACTGTGAGGTATAGTTTCGGACTATGAACGGTGAACATGCTAATCTAATAGTTTAATTTTATTTTGAAAGTATCACCAAAAGTCATGTCATTTTCATGACATTTTTTTACTGCTTCTTATATTACATTTTATATTAATATTTAAAAAATTATTAGGGGTGCACGATTCAGAAAATGTCACGATTCAATATCAATTTTTAGGCTCAAGATTAGATTAAAAACGATTCTCGATTAAAAAAAACAATTCATAGTATGTAAATTACTGTATAATTAAAGTTACTTTTCCCATGTGATTGCAGTAGACATACAAAAAAAAAATATATATATATATATATATATATATATATTTTTGCCCACGGTCTACACGAAAGAGCTCAGAAATCACTTCAGCCATTCCCACATATCTATTCCTTTATACAGTCTATGATCTATTCATTATGATTGTCATGTCGACTTAATCACAAAAGGACAAGTAGTATTGGGTTCAAAAAGGTTTATTGCGAGACAATACTGAAAAAGAATTAAACTATTCCTCAAGTACGACAGACGAAAAACAACAATGCTTTACTCACTGTATAAAAAGGAAGTTCTTATTTTAACTCAATGGAAGGCAACTTGATCCAGTACAACTATTACTAGGTATGGCATTCGAGAATCACAAGCACATACAGTGTACTTCACACAAACACCAACAACACCTGCAGTTTACCTGTACAACATGATGTGCACAACCATGCACGACTGAATAGCTGGTTCCTTCCAGTCCATCAGAGGTTGTTAACAAATGGTGGGTTCAAGCCTGGATTATTGACAATATTGCTCTAGCCCTGCTTGTAAATTGCATGATACCTGTTTTGGCTGCATTGTAAGTTATTAATACTGTACTGTTATTGTCTTATTAACACCATGACTACTTACTCTAGTAGACAGAATGATCTGAGGAATATCCCCAAACAGTCTGAAAACCAACAAAGATCACGATTAAAAAAAGTCGCCCAGCAAAAAAGAAAAGAAAGAAGAGTATACAAAGGCCCCTCTAAAAACTCCAAATAGGAGTGTGTTTGGCTTTACATGCACAACAACATCCCAATTTAATTGACCTTTAACCCCTACTTATAAGACTATCAGATAGCAAAAATCAAATTTAACTTGTACAAATACAGTAACACAATATTGTTAAAATGGCATTTTATTCTATCACTGGCTAACAAAGTTGTCATAAGAAATTCCAGTTCATGGTCAAACATGAACACTGGTGACCCTGTTGTATCCTCAGTGTGGTTTTTGCTGCCAAAGGCTTGAACATGTTACAGTGATCATGTGTGTGTTTTACCTGATCAAACAGGAAGACAAGGTTTTTTTTTTTCTTTTGTTTTTCAGATTCATAATGTTCAATATTACATCTATCAAAGACACATTGTGATTGATCGTGCTCATACGACTGGCCAGTAGAAAAAGCAAGCAGTGGTCCACAGCGGAGGTAAAAGTGCACACACAGAAAAAAAATTGTTGTATGCAACAGTACCCTGGTATCTTGAAGTCAGAAAATAACAGAATGGGCACAAGAGGAGGCCATTATTATTGTTATTTTAGTTTTTTATATCAGGACACCTAAGAGTGTATTATCATGCTTAAACCATGGTCACATACCAAAGACAAAAAGAAAAGCTGTGCTAAAATACCCATCCATTAAAAATGTCCTGTTCGATCTGTTATAACTGATAATGTAACATAAAGCAGAAGTATTATTGCTATGATTGCCTGCTGTTTAATTCACCTTGCACTGACTTAGAAGGGTGATTTCCCAGAAATGTTTGAGGTATCCTGGTGTATGATTTAAATGGACTCTTTTCTGAAATTTACTGTTGTATCACCCTGTATGGTGGAACTTCTTTAGACATATCATGAATAGTGTGACATAATTTTTTTGTCAGATTTATCCCAGAAGGATTTCTGAAATATTTAAGAATTACAGCATCAAATTTCATGCAGTTGGATTATGATGATTTTTTTCCCCCCATAGCATTTATATTTTCACATTGTACACTATTCTTTGTGCTGAGATGTCAGCTGATTAAGCTCAGAGGACATGTGGGTGGCACCATCACACACACACAAATGGCAACGTAACTCGACAGTAGATCTGTTCTCTCCTCTTTGCTGTTGGCACCATGATTGAACCAAAGGCAAGATGGCGTCCCCTTTAGTCATCCTGGATCACACAACAGAAACAGTTAGCAAAAATTGATTAGAGACTTGTAATAAATTAGCTTTCCTTTAATAACTCATCGGTCTCAGTATTTGATGTTAACCTATCGGGGTTCAAAATGAACCCTATTGTGATGATATGAGGATATTGTGTTATATTTTACAAAACCGTGTTGTTGAAGCTAATGATAATAAAAGAAGGAAAAAAAAGAGGTGTTAAAGTATGTTGCTGATGTAATGCATAACACTGGAAGACTTTTTCCACTGAACATAAATTTAATTTATATGTGATTCTGGCAACATTTGTCATGTTGTCATCTACTGACATGTGGTGTAATACCACTTATGTGTAAACATTAAACAACGGACAATGGAAATAAGTCCAAACTCCTTCTATGCCTGGCAAAGTCTCATATGTTGTATTTTTCTTAAATAAATCAAAACCATTCACTTACCCACTCCTCCTCGTCGACCCCCTCGAAGGACTCTTGTGGAAGCGGGTCGTCCATGTTCCCCAACTTAGCGACCATGGCACTGAGCAGCTGGGCCAACAAACACACACTCAGTGTTTAAACACATCAGAAAGCCCAGGTACTTTTATTCAGCCACTACTACATGTACGTGGGGATTTTGACATGCAGAATATGCAGAATAGATGACTGACATACTAGCTGCAGCTCATCCTCACCTCATCTTTCTTCTGTTCATCAGTCTTCTCCTCCAGGTAAACAGATGAGGGCAGGTATTTTCTAACTGGAGCCTCTTTAGGGGCCTCACTCACTGATATAAAAAAACACACAGCGTCAAAATCAGAAACATACCAGGACATAGCCAATACTGACATGTATACTGTAAAAGTAAGCATCTTCATCTCAGTAGAGAGCTATGTTAGACCAGTGGTTCTTAACCTTTTCAAGTCGCGACCCCCCAATATAATGAAGTTGGTGTTCGCGGCGACCCCCAGAAATTTTCTTGCGACCTCCTTGGGGGTCCGGGCCGACCCCCAGGTTGAGAACCACTGTGTTAGACAACATCACATAGTGGGTATACATATGGTTTATGTCAGCACCTGGCGTCATGTCTTTAGGCTTTAGGCTGATCTTTTTGTGTTGGCCGTTGGAGCCTGACAGCCAGGCAGAGGCAGTCAGTGCCGGTTCCCAACAGACTGCGGTGTCGGTGTACACATCGTCCTGGAAAAACTCTTTCTGGAGACACAGAGCCACACACAGAGTTAATTATACTTTCTATAGCTAAAGCAATAGCCATATATTAGAAATAACCACCAGAAAGTAAGGGACGCAGTATTAAGTCCACTAGGTGGTGTAGTTAGCCCACCTTGACCCGTGGCACTCTGAAGGCCACTGGCTCAATGGTTGTCTTGGTGAGCAATAGTCCTACAGCTATCTCCACATCACGCACATTGCACTCGCTCTTGGGCAGAAAGGCCAAGCCCTTCAAACAGGAAACAATCAGGAAGTGTCAGCAAATAAATAACGCATATAGCATCACAAACATGGTACAGCTTTAAGAATGGCATCGTAACTACTCTGGTTGTCCATGTATAGTATGCAGATGCATGGTGACTGGCAGATCAATTGTAATATGACAAAAATAAATGAACATAAGAGGGAGTTCACTTTCACCTTGTGTGGCTCAGGAGAGTTAAAACTGCTGCACTCAATGAAGTATGGATCTTCAGGAAACATCTCATAAATGTGCACTCTGGTATCACCCTGGAAAACAAATTACACCCACAGGTTACATCGAATTGTTCTCAGTTTTCAATTTCAAATGTACCTTCTACTGTATGCAACTATATTTAGTTTTTTTTTATTTGCTTACTTTTGCAGTGAGGATGACCACACTTGTGTCAGGGTCGTAGAAAGGGATGAGTGTAGAGGGGGAGATGTCTATAGAGGTGCTGGCTATGGCTCCAGAGGACAGGGACTCCGCAGAGTACAGGTAGAGTACTCTCTCACTGCGACTGCACAAGGACGACAACAAAGAGTCAGTGGGGAGCTTTTCTTGACTGACCCACTGCTGCTCTAAAATCACTGAATTATGATGCCTTCAAACACATGATTTAACACTTATCTGAACTGTTTTCAGAAATAAAATAATGGTTTGCCTTTAGTGCCTGAGCCTCACATTATAAGTCTGTTTTGTTAGAGCTGTCATCTGAACACTGACAAATATACAAAATATATATTTCTGCCTGCTTTATTCCACTTTAACAACATAAGGTATTCGCCATGTTCAGTACCTGTCAAATCCTGACACCAACAGGTACTTGCCCTCACACACCCACACCGCACGAGCTCCCCTCTGGCCCTCAGGACCTGGGCCCTCCTAAAAAAGAAATTTAAGAGAATGACAATGCATCTATATATATAGTATATTCTAAGGAACTGTAGATTATCACATAGACATCTTATTGTCTACTCAGGAAGGGAAGTATGCAGTATTAATTTAAAAAAAATTATATAAATAAAGAATATTTTTGTTTTTGGTTATTTTTCCACCAAAACCCATGGCTCTGAATAGTGGTTTAAGACAGTGTTGTTAAATAAAATGTAAGTATGAATATAAGACATGATTGAGCTTAAAGACAAATCTCATCTTTTTTTTTTATTGCACCCTCCGATATTCTCCGATGTACTGTACATACCTGCACCGGTGCAGTGGACTTGCGGGGGTCATAGATACGAACTTTTCCATCTTTACACACTGTGGCCAGGAGCTTGCCATCTGGGCTCCAAGCCATGCCAAAGACCTGAATATAAACCAACAAGAGGAAACAAGAAAGAAAGAAGAAGAAAGCTCAGAGACTAAAATGGACAGCTGTATTTACATTTACAGATCAGGATGTATTTACTTCAGCATGTCTGAGCGAACATATCTAAATATCCAAACTGTAGTGCTAACAGTCTATATCTATAATGTTTTGCTTATTTAGTCTCTTAGTCACCCACCTGGTCCTGGTGTCCGGTGAGAAGTTTGACCTGTTCTCTGCTCTCCAGGTTCCACAGTCTGACTGTGAGATCGTAGGATGAAGACACCAGGAGCCCGCTGGCCAGAGGGTGGAACTTTATGGAGTAAATCTTCTCTGTGTGGCCTACGAGGGGGTCACAGCAGCTGTCAATCAATTTCACTTTTACTGTTATATGTCAGGCTTGTCAATCAACAATCTATTATAGAGAAAAGTAAATTGAGGTAATTTAAGTAAGTGTGCCTGGTCCTACCTTGCAAGATGACCTCAGGCTCAGTCAGGGTCTCTTTCAGCCCCCCCTCTGGTACCTGCCACACCCGGATCTTTGCATCATCACCAGCTAGCAGGGACAGAGAGACGCATGTCAAATGAAACTTACACACTTTTCAGGACAGACAGTCAATTCAAGGCCAGTGATGTTGGTGGTGTGGAGCTGGACTCCTTAAAGACTAGGGTTGGGCATCGAGAACCAATTCCTAATCAGAATCGTTTCAAAAATTAAAATTCCATCGGAATAGTTTCTTTATTGGAATCGTTTTGGAATCGTTTGGAGGATTTGGTTTCAAATCCGATCATCACTTTCCAATTTAACATGCGCAAGTTTGGGTTTCTGTAGAGGCCAGGCGCTTGTTGTGTTGCAGCCTTGGAGCACATTAAGCGGTGCTCTAGTGTGGCTTTATTTTACGTTGAAAAAGTCCCTTCAAACTGCAACCCACCTTTAAATCAAAATAAAACTTTCCTCTTATTTGTGAAATAAGCATGTGACCCGTTTCAACTCCACCACTCAAAGAATCGGAATCGAGAATCGATAAGAACCGGAATCGAAAGGAAGAATCGGAATTGGAATCAGAATCGTTAAAATCCAAACGATGCCCAACCCTATTAAAGACAGTGTCCAAGAGGAGGATGCTGTCCAAAATGCACTCCGTCCTGGACAACTCCTCCCACCCACGCTTAGTGTCAAAACTGGTATCACTTCACGTATCTCCACACATCTTAATATTCTTGAATAATTATGTACAATAATTACTTAGCGCAATAATTTAACAGCTACATGTGCAAGGTGTTATTTATTCACTGCTGCTACTTACTGTATATCCACACTGTACTTCTTTATGTTGGTACTGTATTTATATTGACATTGTACTTTATGTTGACACTGCACTACAATAGAATTTGTACAATCCATTTGAAACAATCTTTTTAACCTAACCTCACTTACTTCTACTTCACGTTTTTATTTATTTATTTATTTATTTACTGTAGCTATGTTACTTTATACACTTATTGACTCTTTTCTTGCTCTTATTTCACCTTGAATTTGACTGTGAGCAACTGCAACTAAATAATTTCCCTGAGGGGATCAATAAAGTATTCTGATTCTGATTCAACATACAGCTTTGAATGCTCACACCTACACAGTACATATATTTACTTACCAACAGCAAGCCGGTGTGTGTCAAAGGGGTCCCAGGATAAGTCAACCACATTGACAGAGTTTTGGATGGTGGACAGGGCTGTTTCAGGTAGCCTGCCAGGCTGGGAGCGCTGAGGAGAGGAATAAAATCAGTCACTGACACACATACAGTAGTCTCCGTTTTTTTATTTAATCTCCAGCTACTGCGGTACCTCAAAGATGCCGATCTGGCCCCCAGATATGGCGAGGGGCACTGCCACGCGTTGGCGGTTGACACAGAAGCCGTCACATTCACCTGGTGTAGTCAGGTTGAGACCACGCAGGTTGGTGATGTGTGTGTCCCGGTGCATTACCGCACCCTGGATGTGACGGAACTTGGAGGTCGGACCTGGATGAAAGATAATTCTTAACCGTCAGCTTTGTCACTAAAGAAATGTTATTATAAAATGACAGACAACATAATGAAGAATGAGAGATTTCAGGTGTGTGTGTGTGTGTGTGTGTGTGTGTGTGTGTGTGTGTGTTTATACCCATCATGCTCTGGATGGCCTTGGCGCTCTGGCTGGGACTGGGGCTGTGGAGGAAGCCTGAGGAGAGACCGGAGGTGGAGGAGGGCGAGCGGGACGGGACAGCGCTGCTGCTGGGAGTGCTCAGTGGACTACTGGAGGTGGAGCAGCCACGTGCCGGATCCTGTTGAACAGTTAGGTGGCTGTTAACTTGTAACAATAAAAAAATTAGTAATTTTTTTTACTACCCCCAATTTGGGAGAATAAGAAACCACTAGTACCATTATTTCTGATGGATAGTCAGTGGAACCTTAATAGTCAGACGCAAGACCTACCTCCTTGCTCCCCCCACTGGCCAGCTCCTTCTTTGCAGCCATCTGTTTTGCTGGTGGAGCCTTTTGTTTGGGTTGTTTGTCTGGGTGGAGGCTGACTTTCTCCACCTGAGGACAAACAGAGCTAATTGTTTGAGGGTTCCCTAATGACAGTGTGAACACTGGATTAACCTGTTGAGAGCCTTTACCTGCTTGTTCCCTCCCTTCCACCACTCCTCAGCAGACATGGCTGGAGTTGTGCCCACTGTATCTGGGTAAAGATCTTCATGAAACTCCTGGCCTGAATGCTGAAAAACAATGCAGGACCAATGCAAAAGGTGTACATTACTTGCATATGTTACAAATCTACTATACGTGTCTGCGTGTCAGTAATTTCTGTTCATATGCACACCTTGCGAGGGACTTGATAGCTGATTGGCACAATGCAGCTGTCTGTCAGCTGAAGCACACGCATCACTTCGCAGGACAGGACATCCAACGCCACCTTCGGTACCATGGCAACTCCTCGTGTTGAGGTGTCCGTCAGACAGTGGCTCACTACAGAAATAAAAAATAGAGGAAAAAAAAAACACAGACATAGAGGGATCAGATAGCAGGAGGTGCAGCTGTAATGATCTGACCAGGCAGATAACAGATAACCAAGCTTTACCTTGTGAGAGGAAAGGCTCAGAGGCAGACACTTCAAAGCAATCAACCACAGTGTCGCCCTGTGTGAGAGAGAGCATCATAAGATCATACACTATACTGTAAAGCATGGGTTAGTAGTAAATCAGAAAAATAAATGTGTTGTCCCTGTCCCACCAAGATTATCATCAGCAGTAAGTAAGTAAAACATGTATTGCAGCAAAGACCTTCAAAGTACACAGGCTGCTGAATTCCTTATTTGTGATACAACACAGAACTTTACAGGCACAAATATTTAATATATAACCCATTCCTTAAAGTTTTTACCTGACAGAACACATCATAGAGAGGCATTAATCTGTATCTCACCATGCCAGCCAGTATGAGCAGACCAGTGTCATCGTCAAACAGAGGGATCACCATTCTAAAAGCAAAGAGACAAGAGAGGAAAAGAGATATTCAAATTATGCTCCGAAACGGCACACTGTACGCTTACTATTACATTTCAATATCACTGGTTTTGTAGGGCAAAGGGTTACAAAGGTGCCACTAGATGGAGCAGTATGCTCAATTTTAGGGCAAAAGTGGTAAAACGTCAGAACATACAAGCTGTGATTTTTCACTGATCTTTATCTGCAGATTAGGCAAAAAAACTCAGTTAAACAAATCAACAGTCAGCCTCAGTCACATTCACTGATTTGTATTCCTTATTGTGTATAACCTACACAATAAAAGCTAAAAAGATTGTTATCAAAGGCAAATATAGCATAAAACGGATACATTGTCAAATGGACAAAGAAAAACAATCTCAAGGCAACCTAGGATAATATCTGCAACTAATAATTATTTTCATTATTGCTTAATATGCTCAGAATCTTTTCAATTCATTGATGCATTTTAGTCAACACAAGGACAGCAAATTGTGGGGGGAGGGGGAATCATAGTTTCCTCAAGCCGAAGGGGATGTCTTCAAACGTTGTTTTGTCTGACAAAATGTCCAAAACCCAAACCAAAAATGCAAACGCTAACATTTGGTCCGCTGCAACGAGAGAATGTTTTTGCTTAAGAAATAACTTTAATGATTAATCAATCAGCAAAATAGTTGCTGATTAATTTTATATCGATCCAGCTCTACCTCAAACCTCCTCCCACGCTAAACAAGGCCAGAGTCACCTGCCTCCGCTCATGATTTGAGGTAAGAAGATTGAGGGATGAGGAAACTGAATAAGCTTTAAACTCAATGGGGAAAGTACAACTGGCTGTAGTAAACCAAACAGGAAGTAATGACTTAGACAGAGGCATACTTGCACAAACACAGCCAAAGCTTACAAATCTCCCTCATTCTCTACCTCTTAGTTTCCTTCATACTGTAAGACTCTCACTTTATCAATGAGAGCAACAGTCAGGAGCTGTGTGGTTTTCCAGACAGGAAAAGAAGACAGAGCGTGGTGGCTGATCTGACCACTTCACATCACAGGCCACAGATAGGCTCATTGATGTGGAGATGCAGTTCCAGTGATTGGCTTATGATGATGACCTTGTGTAATGGTGCTATTCTAGAGGAAACGCCACTCGGCTGCCTCCACATCGACTGAGTATGACAGACTGGTGATGTAATGTTCCAAGTATGACAATATAATGACAGACTTAGTTTGGGTATCTTAAGCAACTGCACATGGTGACACGCAATGGTTTGTACTGTGTGCAAGAGTGACAGAGAGAAAGACACTATGTCAGCAGTGTAGTGCAATAATGAAAATATTTAACAAACCTACACTAGTGAGTCTGTGGTCCTAATAGCTCACATCCTTTTGTTGCGTTCACAAAGGTTTTCCAAACTACGATGACAAGAATCTGAATGCCAGTCATGACTGGAAAAGCGTAAAGGTTTCTGGTAAACTAGCCTGCCAAGGGGAAATTGTCTAGAAAAATTAAATATTACTTTGTATACTGTATGTATGTAGTTCTTAATATAAACTTTATTGTCCCCACAAAGGAAAATTGAAGTACATGAATAATGTATAGTATAAATGGGTAACTTATACATCAACATAATATATATATATATATACACATCAACATAATATATATATATATATATATATATATATATATATATATATATATATATATATATATATATATATATATATATATACACACACACACACACACACACACACACACACACAGACAAAGTGTATTGAGACAGAAATACAGCAGTCACAAACCAGTGCGTTCAAATTAATCATTGCATCGCGATGCGGATGTGGACGATTCTGCATCAATGCGGTGACAGACCATAATCGATTATTGCCTACTGATGTAACTTGTTGATTTTCTGCTGCTTTTCATGTTTTTGCCTTTTGTCTGCTCTCTGCTGTGTTCAGACTCCACTACAATCTGGAAGTGTCCGTTTTAAGAGCAGATAGAATAAAAAGGGGAGTTCATATAGAGTATAGCTGACTGCTTGAATTTGTCAATGAAAGCCATGTGTAGCAATATATTATAATATTGAGAGTGTCAGGCATCATGATACAGCTTGATGCGTGGTGATGCATCATGATATCAATTCCAATCGTTGACAGGATAATCGTAATTAAATTGAATCTTGAGACTACCTAGTAAGGAGATAGACAAGTAGTCATACAAATTTAAATACAAAGAGTGTGAAGTGTGTTTTGCTCCAACCAAGGTATTGCCTGTCATATTTATAGGTTATTGGTTTTTGATGTATACAGTCCCAGACGTGTGCCTCCTCTTCTCTCTAATATCCCTCCCTCTATCCCAGGCCTATGAAGTCAGCAAAGGGTGGCCACGCTTCATTAGCGACTGTGTGTTCCCATGTCGGAGTCAGCCCACAGGGAGTCCCCTAAACACCTCCATTCCCATACCCTTCTCCACTGCTTGTCTTCCTCTCCCTCCCTCCCTCTTTCCTTTCCTTTCCTATTGAACAACACTACCTTGCACCCCGCAGTCTCTTTGTGCCTACAATTCCAAATCGTTGCCTCCATATTGCCCTCACTTTCTCTGTGGCCTTATCTCTGCTTTTCTCACAGTAAACGTACAACAAGTCAAACAGCCACATAATAGGAGTGGAGCTTTATCACTGATAATGGCCTCTGTTTACTATCGCTTTCATGCTCCACCTCACCACCAGACCATTTTCCCACATAGGAAAACACATAAAACGCATGCATGCACATTTTTACGCACACAAATGTACAAGCACACAAACATACATGTGCTTGTAATACAGCCTAATGATGTATGTGCGCATGCATTAATAAGAGTGTGCAGTTACAGTAATGCTGGGTTAAGTGTGGGAGCGAGCAGGATTGTTGCGCAGATCTCGATCACATGGGCTGATTATGAATGAAAAGAAAAACAATTAAAGGCTTCATTCATGCTCTTAGAGAGGCTGTAAACAGAAGTGTGTGTGTGTGTGTGTGTGTGTGTGTGTAGTACTGAATCCAGATTGACCCTAATTCAGACATAAGCCCTTTTCCGTGTTAGCTGTGTGACCAGGACAGGTTTAACCACACACACACACACACACACACACACACACACACACACACACACACACACACACACACACACACACACACACACACACACACACACACACACACACACACACACACACACACACACACACACACACACACACACACACACACACACACACACGCGCGATAATTAGTCATCAAATCAGATTTTATTATCATTATTATATAATGTTGAGGAAAGCCATCTGCAATATCAGCTGTAAAACACGAACGACAGCTGAAAGATTATACTTCACAAAATGACAGACTAGTGCAGCCAAGTCTCACACTCTCAGGGCTATCTGCAACCACTAACGTCTCAACACCTTACCAGCTCTTCCAACACTCTGCAATGAGCTGCCTGATGCTCCAAAAATCCCTCTGGCTTTACTCTGTCACTGGCACTCTGATCCTATCAGAGTTTACACAAAACAGAGAGCGGAGAGAACCTGCCTCCTGCCTCGTCTGCCATCACCTCACACCGCTCTCTCACACAGACCCAATAAAATGACCTTCTGCCCATGACGGCAGCCTTCAGCACCAGCAGATATGATGGGTATATTACTCCACTCTAATGTGCATCTGTGTGTGTGTATGAAAGGGTCTGAGTCAGCCCAGGTATATTATGAGAACTTGCTGTCGTTTGATAATGTAAGAGATAATGTAAAATCAGTGTAATAACTGACTAATGTAGGGCCAGAAGAATGGATAGGTGGATGACAGACAAATGCATAAATGGTGCGTGCGTCTATGTGTGTTTGAAGTGGGGAAGTGCATGTGATTGGGCATCTGCAGCTGGGGTTGCGGTGGAGAGAAAGCTCAGAGTTGACAGAGTTCAACTGAGCAAAAATGTCCACACACACAGACACACATCCTTCCAGAGCAGTCAGATTCAGAGATAAATACTGCATTATGAGAAAATGCTGCGCACGTGTATGTATGTGCTTAAGAGCTTGACAAAATATGTGAAAGAAAGAAAAAATGCACACACATCAACACACTCCCTGTACTCTTGTGTAAGCCCATATAGACTCTTCCAGACGCTCTGATAGCATCAGACACACAGTAGTGTATTATATACAGTATATAGGTGGAGCTAATGAAAG
Organism: Perca flavescens; assembly: GCF_004354835.1. Taxonomy (NCBI): domain Eukaryota; kingdom Metazoa; phylum Chordata; class Actinopteri; order Perciformes; family Percidae; genus Perca; species Perca flavescens. Next base: position 12,341,702 of record NC_041345.1, read on the forward strand.
CAGCATGCAGAGGTATAAGGTTATGGGTTGAGCAGCTATGACCAGATCAGTATCAGTCAAAGGGACCTTTCTCTGTCGTATATGATCATGGCCCTTAGCTAGGCCAGTCTTACTGCTAAAAAAAACGCATTAGAGAGCACAATAAGCTCCAGTCGACAGGTAGGAGCTGGCCAGAAAGCAGGGAAGAAAGAGAGAGGAGGCCTTTGGGGGAATAGGAAAGTAAAACAATGCAGCTGGTTGTCTACTGTCAATTTTAAAGTTTTTTTAGTTTACACAGGATCACTCTATTGCTTTCAACATCCTAACAAGCTATGAAAAGATCAACAATTTCTTTTTTTTTGCAGATTACTACAATCATGTCTATCTGCAATTTACTGCTTAATGCTCATTCTTTTTCTCCATATCGTAAGTTTAACATAGCTATTTGTATTGGTAACTATTGCCTGTTAGTCCGTCCTGGATGACAGATTGAAACCAGTGTTCATGGTTAAATTGGGGTCATAATCAGGCTTTAAAAGATGCGTTGTGACCTCAGCTTTATTTACTGTTCATTCTATTTTCATTTCATCCTTTTTTCTGTCCGTCATCCACTCCTCCCTCCTGCTTTATTGCCCCCCTGGTTATGTCATTCCAGTCAGTGGGAGTAAGTGAGAGGTGAAGCACTATCGCTGAGGGTGAAGGGTGTGCTGAACTGTGAACTCGAACAGTCCACTTTATCAGCCCTCCTGCTTCCAAAGACTGCAGGCCTGCAGCTTGTCCAGCTGTCCCGACAGGCCTCCGCTGTCCCTCTGGCCAGCGATGAGTTAGTGTTTTAGACTGAAATTAGAGCAGTCTTGGCAATAAAATAATGTTTGGATTATTACACAGGGTCACAAGGACACTCAGTGTGGGTCACAGCAAGACCAGTTGACGTGTTGCTGGGAGCCTTGAGTTACTGATTTTAGAGTTTAAGTGTGAGATAGCACACTGGTTACCCCAGTCGTTCCCAATAACATTAGGTCAATGCTCTTTTCCCACACTCACTTGGACATCAAATGATAAAATTCATCAAATTAATGAAAGCTAAATTCAATGCTAAAGTAAGACTTTTTAGGGATAAGATATGACACGGTTAAAAATTTGACATCTTGGAATCTAAAGTGTTGACAGAGACACCAGGGAATGTCAATAAATTATGATGCTATATTTATTCCCTGAGTTCTTGAATCTACCTACCTCTTATTGGCTATATATATATATATTTTTATTTTTTTTTTTTTTTTTTTCATATTAACACAAACGACTCTGTGAGGCTGTACTTAAACACAGCGGAGCTTTGAGCTAAATGCTAATGTCAACATGACATGCTAACATGCTCTCAATGACAACGTTAACATGCTTATGTTTAGCAGGTTTAATGTTTACCATGTTCACCAACTTAGTTTAGCATGTAGCATACTCGCTAATTAGCACCAAACACAAAGTACACCTGAGGCTGATAGGAATGTCATTAGTTTTGCAGGTATTTGGTCAAAAACTAAAGTATTTGTAATATTTTATAACTATGACCTGATGACCACACTAGATGAAAAGGTAAAGTTCTTACAATGCATCCTGAGGGGGACATGATGACCAAATTGAATGACAATCCATTCAATAGTCAAGATATTTCACTAAAAACCAAAAATATCAACTTCATGTTGGCACTAGAGGAAAAATCAGAGGATCAACAATGCCATCATGATTCATTCTCTGGGGACCATGAATGTCTGTACAGAATGTCATGACAATTCATCCAATAGTTGTTGAGATAATTCAGTCTGGACCAAAGGGGTGGACCGACCGACCGAACGTCGCCATCCACAGAGCCACACTGCTGCCGTGGCTAAGAGGTATGACCAATATGAGAGCATGAGGCGGACCTGCTCTTTTCTCTCAGTAAATCGTTACTATAAAATCAACTTTAAAACCATCCATTGTAGGCCTTACTTTATCTCGCCCACACATACACACAACCTGCGGCAGATTAATAATGTGGCGGATCTGTTGAACTATGAAATGAATCAGTAAAAATATGCGGTATAATGAAGAGTTGGCTGCAACTTAACAACTGTATCTCCCATTTGAAAGTATGACTATAAGCACATGCCTTTTTATTATTGTCATAATCACTATCTGATGATAACAGTTCATATGACCAGCCGATTATCTATTTAGTCTTATGATAACCCTGCCCTCTTCCTGTCTTTATTGTTTGCTGTGACAGAACACACTATCTATGTTATTATTATTGTGAAAGGGCGTTAGACACAGCTAATGGTTTTATGCACACTTACGCTGCAGGCCCATGGGTGTTCACATTACCCGGACAATGGAAGGATTGGTGCAGAATAATCCACTGGTGATTAAATGGGATTGTTAACGGAACAACACTAGACCTGTAACACCGTCTCCAGGATCTCCAAGTCTTTTTCATGAGAGATATGAGAGTGAATCATTCTGAAGATTATAGAAAATATCCTCTAAAGGGCAAACAAATGGTTTGGCAAGGATTAGTCCTATCAAACTTTGAAGCATAACAATCCACCAAAAATGACCAAAGTGTGCCAAAAGCAAATAAACAATATCTCACAGCTGATGAACTTTGTCACCTTTGTAAACTCCCAACATCACAGATCAATCAGACCTCTGCACTTGTGCTGTCTGAATGTGTACACATGTTTCCATTAGCAGCATCAGAGCTCCAAAAGACTGCACCACAAAAGCTGAACCACAGGGCCACAGTGAGGGCAACTTCAATCTAAGGCATCAACTCACAATGGTTGAATGCTGCAGAGTCTTAAATTCTAATTAATTTGACTGCCCTCATTTAACACTGTTCCAGTTCATTTCATTCACACAAGAGGACAAAGTTTCCTACTACCTAAACTGGTCCTATGGAAACTGATATCAACATTGCTCTATCTATTGTTTATTTCTGGACATGAGGATGCAAAAAAATGACATCTTGGTTCGTATTAGTCTCAGTTAGAACCTCTCATGTATTATCATTATATTTCAGTAACAGAGCTAAGAATCATTTTATCTTAGAGGATCTTTGGAAAACCCAGAAGGTAGTTTTACAAGTCATAACACTGTTTTTAAAGTATTTTCAGTATCCTCAAAGACTCTACTCAACTGGATAAAAAAAAAAAGTGTTCTGTCCTGTCATGATAAAAAAGAAGAAGTTGACTGTGACTGTATTTCCTGATAAATGCAGCCGGAAGTGATATATGTCCTTGTACAACACAAACAAATATAAACAGACTATTTTGTCTTTTTTTGTGCAAATACATATATAAATAGAATACTTTCTTATCCCGATGGTCTTTGACGGTCACATTCGAGACAGGTGTTATTAAACATCTTGAAAAACTGATCCTTAGCACTGTGGCTCAAATGCAATCATAAAAGATAAGAGGCACAAAATGTCCTATACTGTAGGTTATCATATGGTTTTAAAGTCTAAAACTCAACTCTGGTTGGTGTGCTACTGAAAGCACCTTCTAAGTCATGATGAGTTCAAGGATCCTCAGCAGGCATTAAAGTCACCCTGCTGAGCAGTGAAATGTACTTAAGTGCAACATACTTTCTCCACTGTGTTTGGGTCTGTGTTTTGTTGCCAGTGTGTGTGTATTTAATAAATGTGCTGGGTTTGCCTGCCTGCCTGCCTAGCTACCTTCAGTAGCCAGTTCATTAGAAGGGAATTAGAGTTGACGCGCTGCGTTCCTGAGAGGGGAAAGAAAAGCCAGGATTGTTGGTGGATGGCCCAGCTGTGGCCCCTCTGAGCACCAGTGACGAGGCTTTCAGATAAGCTGCCAAGCGCCAGCTCTCCCCTCTCTCCTCGCTTCACCGGGCCCCGTCCTCTGGCCCCTGACAACCGCACAACACACACACACACACAAGTACATGTAGTGGCACACATGCATGCATGCTCAGGATTTAATTAAACTCACTGAGTCCCGTGTCAACAGGTCTGTAGTGACCCCTCTGACACCCCCTACACACTCCCAATTCCACATACGACCACATGCAAAGTTGCCAAATGGAAAAAATGCAACAGCTTCGGCACTTATTTTCCTATTGTCCTCAAGAAACAGAATAAGACTTCCTTAAGCGTGTTTTACAGTAACCGCAACCCAGCTGGCGCGCGCACATGTGACGTCATGAAATAGCCGTAAATATTTATACCCGCGCTGGTGGTCGCGACACTAGTTGCAGTCTTCTCCTGAACAGCGGTGGCGCTAATGAGCAAAGGCTACAGACGTTGCTCTTTCTACGGACTAGAAGAAGAAGAAAAAAGGTTAAACAACGGTAGAACTAGCAGCAGCATTGCCGTGAATGCTTCGATTTGATTCAATGACCTACTTCATCGGATCAAGCCTTTCATTCACCATAAAAGAGCTCATCTGTTTCCGTTTTGTCGTGTGTTGCTGCAAAACAAAGAGCCGGGCGCGCCGGCAGGATATTACATCATTTTGACGTCACGATGGCGCGCCACCTTGGATGCGTCTATTATAATTCACGTGTTACAATTCCAGCTTGTCAGTACAGCTCAATCTTCACACTGACACTAGCAGCCCCAATCAGCGCTGTACAACTCTCAGTAAATCCCTCTTTGGAGGGGGAAACAATGAGTCCGTTACATGACAGTCCAACTGCGTCAACCACATCTTTGCAAAATATCAAGCATGTGTAGAAAAACAGCCCCTCACAATATAATAGACACTTAGAGACATCTCAAGACCACTTAACACACAGTGCTCTTTGACCACATGATGAACAGACGCACGTCTGTTTTGGATTATGACGACATGAAAAATAAAAAATAAACAAAACTTTATTTTTACAAGAGGAGACAGAGGGAGAAAACCAGGGCTTCAACTGGTGAAACAGCCGGTTACACAGACCGATTAGACACACACGGTTCTACTCATCCCAAATAAATTAGAGAAGCTCATTTTCAAAATGACACACACTCATGTAGATACTCACACACTCACAAACACTCAGGCATACTGTAAGTGCGTGGTAAGCTGCTCCAGACTGGCTGAGCTATAAAGCAGGTCAGGTCACTGGTCATAAAGTGGCAAGAGACCTCAGTGCTGCTCTGTGGACTGGGAGGGCTGACGGGCAGACGGGGGTGGGGTTGTTGTAGGATGTGGGTGGGCATAAGGGTTTCACGGTATACAGATTGATGGGGAGGTACATGTGTAAAAGTACTAATGGGAAATATTTCACATGCACACAGTTGCACATGATACAGGGAAGACGGCTTTGAGATTGTTGACAGAAATAAACAGCATGTGTACTGTATACTGGTATGTGTTTAAGTTTGTGTTTGCATCTGTAATGTTTGAGGTGTGTCTCTGAAGTGCTGGTGGCTGCTTGTTGACGGCTGCACAGACCCGGAAGAGATGCGTTCCGCGTTAACCCTGGGGTTCAGCTTCAAGGGCCCGGGCTAGATGACCATTAAATGACCTGTCGACGGGGGCCTGGGAACCGATCAGCAGCCACGACTGCCTCATAGGGGAGAAGAGAGAGGAAGCGTTGGTACAGAGGACAGAAAGAGAGGAGGGGAGGGTCACAACTGCGACGACCCTCTCTGCCGTTAGGTCACCGGAGGAAAGTCTGGTTCCCGTCACAGTCCCCAAACACAGACAGAGGTACACATGTTTCTGAGGAAGTGAGAAAAGCTAACTGTTTGGCACTCTCAACTAGCAGTTGATGGATCATCCACCAACATTAGTACTCCACAGATATACTTTGATCAGCAAAATCTCGGCCAATAAGGCAGAAATAAATTCAACAAAAATGACAGTGAAACAATCCATGAAAGTCTGGAGGCTTCTCTACTTTGACTGCACACAAATTGTCTGAAGAAGTATGCTTTTGGCAACATAGAGTTGCCAAAAAGATCCTTCTCTTTGTGTGACTTTCAACTTGAGTACAAACCTAGCTTAGTTTGCAAGTTAAAGTAGAGGAGACATAACGTTTCCGTTCAGTTATCCCCTTTCATTAACAAATATCTGTCTTTTCAGGTTAAGTGTTTTATTAGCTGTCCCTTTAAGTCTTTCTCTTTCACATGCAAGTCAATACTAACGGCAAAGACAGTAATACATACACAAATAACATGAAGTCAAGGTGGGATGAATAATAAATCTGAACAATAAATAAAACCAATGATGAATAAATAAAACCACAACAGGACTAATGGAAAAGACTATTTTGATATGGTATATATAGTGTTTTTGGACATTTGGATTGCACAAAATATGTATCAATATCTGACCTAAAAATACCTCTTTAAATTCAGTGAATAAACCACAAAATTGAAATTTCAGGTTCTAAGTCAGCCGTGGATATAATGCATTGCACAGTAATTATTATGCATACCAGAGGCAGAACTTAAAAATCATGACCATAAGTTCAGCTTTGACTTATCTCCACTGAGTCAGTCACTCCACACTGTGCATTGATTTGTTATAGGGAACAATTTGGACATGATGTAAGTTTTAGGTGCACTCTAGTCTATTTTTCCTACTGTGGAAAAGCCACAAGTGCAAACTGTTGCTGATCTGCCACGCGCACACGCACACACACACACAACACACACACACACACACACACACACACACACACACACACAGAACCACTCAATAAAGTCTACTTTAAAAACACAATCCACCAGTAACAGGCTCAATGAATGACTTACTGCCCGGTGCATATCCTGTCCAGCTAAACAGACCGTGGTCGCTCTCGGAAAGACGCTCGGCTGCTACAGAGCAACAACACAGCCGATGGTTTGGAGTAAGCCACAATTGAACTGAGACATCACATGATTTGGACATTTGTTATAGAACATTTTTGGCAAATGTTGCTCAAATCTTCCCTTGAAGAGCTTGATCTTGTACCAAAGCTCACATTGGACGATCCAAACCATTTTCAGACCATACTTGCCCAAATGTGTATGAATGCGTATGACTGTGTGTGTGTGTGTGTGTGTGTGTGTGTGTGTGTGTGTGTGTGTGTGTCTGTGTCTTTCCTTCATGGACAGCCAAGACAGAATTATTGGAAATGCTAGAACCATAAAACCCAGTAATTTACGGACACAAAACATTACTGTTTAATATTTGTTTTTCCTTCAAGCCTTAGTACGTGTGTGCAAATGAGTGAGAGGGTCGACTCGAGAGAGGGGACGAGAAAAATAAAGAGAGAAATATAAACCCAAAAACAACTTCTTCAGACCTTTTTTTCCACTCCTGCTCGACTAGAGCTACAAAAACATTCTTGAGGCATTCAACAGAGTGCTTTTCATTGATCGTCATTTGTGCATGTTTTGACTCTGTGGTGTCTTTCAGTTCTGCTTTATCAGAGTCAGTTAACAGAGTTTATCAGTCCCGCTGTCTACCAGCCTGTTGGTCTCTGTATCTGGAGCCAAGCAGATCTGACTCATCTTTCTGGGACACACACACACACACACACACACACACACACACACACACACACACACACACACACACACACACACACACACACACACACACACACACAGACACACACAGACACACACACAGACACACACACACACACAGACACACACACACCCCTTGTCGGCTGTGACTATGTGTCCATACTTGCTCTTTCTGGTCCACCTAAAATGCAACTTTATCTACCTAAAATGTCTCTTTCCCTCCCCTCTCATATCTAAAAAGCTGAAATTTCCCTCCTGCTTTGTGAAAATCTTGCATTTCCATTTGGAAACAAAGAGAAAAAAAGGGATCTTTTCTTGTAATCTTTTGAAAAATCACAGGATGGGGTTTGGTAACACTTTCAGGGCTGACAAAGTTGTTCAGTTAGGTAAAGCCATGAAAATAAATTTTTGCATGATATTAATTGTACACTAATCTAAAAAAAAAAAAAATCCCTTTTCCGCATCATGGTGTAGGTCTAACTAACTCAAAATGATTTCAGCATCGTACCCTCGGCCTGCCTGTGGCCCCACGGCCTTGGCCTCACTTTCCCCCCTTTGTCCTGGGTGGAAAGCCAGTGCACAATTGTCTGTGTTTTACTGTCTTACTGTCCAACACACCCACACTAAATCATCTGCTTTAATGACCAGAGCAGGGATTTGTATAGTGAACAACCAATAAAAACCTCACAGAACAGAGCAGATTTACTGTATCAGAGACGGTAAAAGAGGGAAACTGAGTGAGACCGAGAGTAGTAAGAGATAACATTTGTGTAGTAAATCACAACAGCTATGCGGGTCGTCATAAGTGTATGTGAGTGCAAGTGTCCTTAAAAGAATGCTTTGAGCTCTATCATGCTACATCTGGGAGAGTTATTGGACAGAAAGAAGAAAATAAGAGATTGTTACAGAGGACACTGTAGCCTTGACTTGATAGCCTCGATAAGCTGCAACTGGTACGACGAGATCGACTCCCATTACTGCCCCTTCTTTTTAGCATCCCCCACTCAATTTCCACCATCTCTGTCTGTATCTTGGTCAAGAGACAAAACACGTTTTGGGACCACCCATAAAGAGTAACCAGCGCTAATGCACAGTTTAGTATTCCAGTCATACAATGCCAACAAACCTCAAACATTTCAAGTGTATAAACTTGACATTGTAAATAGGAAATGTTATGGTCAAAAGGAAACAAAAAACTATGCATTTGACAAAGGTGATGAACACACACACTTCTAGCGTTGTCTATGTAGCCACCTAGCCTTGTGAGACTGTCCTGATCTCACAAGCTCCAGTTTTCCACTCGCAGATCAGTCTGGCATCTTGAGATAGAGAAAATTTGGAGCCGTTCGCCAAACGACCGGACCAATCAGCGTTGGTTTTGAGGTGGGTTAGGTGGTGATAGACAGATGGTTTATCCAATCAGCTAACTAGTATTTTCAGACAGCGGTAGCCCTAATTCTGTTAGCCACTCACTAATGCTTTTTTTCTCTTGGATCCTTCTTTTGGAATATGTTCCAGGAACCTGAAATTGTGTCTTTTATTCCTAAATTCTCGTTACACAAACGGCAAATATCCTTTACCGACATGTTGTTTGCTTGCTGAGCTAACAAGCTATGCTTTGCCTGCAGCAGCAGTGGCTTGTGGTTGTATTTTCATACGCTTCGTGGATCTGATTGGTTGATTTGGCCCGTCTATCACCAACATAGGTGATAGACAGATGGTTCATCCAATCAGCTAACCAGTATTTTCGCCCCTTCCCAAAAGTTCTCCAACGGAAAGTTCCCAGATGAATATGCCGAGCAAATGCAAAGCAATCCATCTGGCGGAGTCAGGTTAGTAGCCACCATCTCTTAACAATAAGCAGTGTTGAGTCTGACCAAACGTTTACAAGCCCATATCCAGCCTCAGCCCCTTCTACCGCTGCATGACGAGGCAGCTTTGAGCAATTTGTTAACACAGCAAATGCATATTCCTCTAGAGGACACAACTAAGTGGTGCTCATGTTGCATTGAATTACACTCAGATGGGCTTTAGCCTTGCAAACAAGGACGGTCATGAGACCCCCAAGAAAATCCAAAATAACATAGCTATAGACATATAGTCATAGCTTGTACACTTCTGAAACCAATGACAAAAGAAACAACACTCATTCTTTTCATTTAATCAACTTCTATTTGACCTCTCCTCCATGTGAAGGCCTCCACATCCATCTTTTCAAGCTATCAGCGCTGTTTGTCACAGCTCTGAAGGAAGGCTTATCTGTGTGCATGCGTGCCTGTGTGTTTGTTTTTTATTTAACCTCCTTTATTTAACTAGTCAGGTCAGAGCCAAATTACTCAATGATCGTCTGGCAAAACTCAAAAGGGTTTTTAAAAGAGACATGGTATCGTCATTAAAGAGAGGCTGACTGAGAAGGAAGAAATCCTGAATGCATAAGTGCAGGAAAAGCGCCACAACAGTTTGGAAACAATGCATCATGGCAAGACCACACAGATGATGGGCGGTGGGATAAAATAAAGTAGAGGACAATATTGAAATATAAAGGAAATAAGACAGTAGGAGAGTAAAGAGTTACTGTCAAAGAGAATACCTGTAATACTGTGTGCATGTGACTGGATGGGGCTACAGGAGTCATGGGACTGTGTTTCTGAATATGAAATAAGGACTTGCATGACAGTAGGACCCTTTCTGACTGCCTGTGGGCTGAATGGGATCTATCTGACTGACTGACTGAGTGTAAGTCAGAGGGGTGGAAATCTTTATTTTACTCTATTTAGTACTTAAATATATGAATTTTAGAGAAAAGGCTGCACTCTTTGAAAACAACTGCAGGATTAATAATTATAAATACAATGAAAAAGTTGGCAAAATAAATATACACATGAGTAAAAAAGTTAACTAAAAGTGTGCAAAAGATGCTCGCACACTCTACATATACAGTACACTGCCCAGGCCTTGATCTATTCAATCACAATATGTTTTAAGAATGACCCATCTGCAAGCACCAGGATGACCTGATGTGACCTGTCCCACATAGTTGCTCTCATCCCTCTGATAGAGTTTCTGTCATAGTACTAATACAGCAGTGCAGTCATAGTGAACATACTGTATCTAAGCTGCAGTCACTTTGCTTCCCCCACTAAACCACAGGCATGCTGCTGTTACTCAATACCTGACATAACAGAGTGCAGGGTGAGCTTAAGAGTGGTAGGAAGGAGGGAGCACAGCAAAGTAGGTAGGAAAGGAGGAAATGAAGGAAGAGGGGAGTGGGAGGAGGGTTGTGCGAAAGTAAAAGCAAATAGTTTTTATACTTGTACGGATTTTGTTACCTGCTATTTTCTTTTCCGCAAAAGTCAGATTCAAGGTGAGAACAGAGAAACTTTCCTCCTTCAGCAGTGATGTGAAAACAACCTGCTAGTGTCAAACTTACATACACCATTCTGCACAGTGAAGATCAAGCGTCCAAGTGAAGTATCAATAAGCACACAAACAAAAGTGTGGAGCGGGACTTTAACATTAAGGTTTGAAAAAGAGTCAGAGAGACACAAAATAAAAAAAAACAAAAACAAAGAATGGGAGAAATAAAGGAATAAACAGAACAAAAGGAACAAATGCAAAAAAAAAAGAAGATCACGGGAAAATGCCACTTCTGGATGACCAGTGACCGGGGGATGGGAGGCACGCTCCCTCAATCCAAGCCTTTCCCCCTTGGATCTCTCTCCTTCTCCTTTAGGCCCCCTGCCCTCCCTAGTCTTCTATCACTCTTATCAGAGCCCCAGCGATAAGCAGAAATCCCTCTCCTTTTACCTCAAGAGAGAACCGATAACCAGCCGTTAACTGCTCTATCCACAAAAGCAGGACACTACAGCTGACACAGCACCCACATCTGGTTTAAAAGCTAAATGGCAAATCATACAGTTGCTAAGGGAAACATGTTCTCAATCAGTTGATAATGTTGGTAAACCCGGGATTGTTTTCATTCTTTCAACAATAAAATGTGCACTAATGGCTTGTCCAGCTCTGACTCATGCATGGCCCAGCTGTGCTATCTGTCTCTCTTCTTAATGAGAAGTGCCAGCGTGCACAGAGTCAACAGACTAGTAAACCTCAAAGTGAACTATTGTCTGACCTCTCTAGGTCTCTGTGTGTTCGCTGTCTCACCCTCCTCTGCGTGAAAAAAGCTCCTGCAATCATTAAAAGTTTAGTGTACAGATTCTTGAGGTCTTTGTGTTGAGGGCTTTTTCATGTTGTTCACTGACATAACTAGCTCACATAAAGCTCTCAGCTTGCTCCAATGAGGCCCAAATGTCACAACAGGGCCATGAGGAAATGACCAAGAAAGCCCCAAATCATAATAATAATAAAAAGCACAAAAACAAAACAATAAACAAAGCGACAAACAGGAGCCAGACATATATCTTTTCATATTATGACATCCCGTCTGCTTCCCAAAGCAAGGTTTGTGAACACAGCCTGTCTACCACTCCCTCTGACTGACAAATGGTGAGAAAGGGCAAACTGATATTTTGGGTTAGCATCCTTCTGCTTTAATTTTGGGACACATATTCCCCCATGAGCCTCTTTGGGTCCAATTAACCAAATATGAACTACAGTATGTAAACAAGATAATAAAATGTGCACTTGTTTTAATAGTGTTATACAAAATAAAAGGTTCCTCTAAAGAAGACAGCTTTACGAGGAACAGATTGACATATAATGGGTAAAGCTGGCATATAGAGGACAGGTGGGAAGAGTCAACAATTCCCTTCTATCTGATGAAGTGCATTTGATTATAGCATTATGTGTTTGTTCTCACACAAACAGTGAGAACTTCTGCTTTGAGTACGCTCATTCTTCTTCTTTCTATTGGCCATATTCCTCTGTCACGTCCAGGTCCCCATGGCAGCTGCTAAATAACCATGGATCTTCCAAACTTCTCCCTTCCCAGGTTTCTCCTCCTCTGCATGGCACTCCTTCCCACAAATGTTTTTCCTACCTATAGGGTGCTGAGGCGCTGTGGGAAGAAAGGCAGCCCGGGCCTCGTGAGGAGGGCCCGGTGGTGTCTCACGGCAGCCCACACATACCGCCGTCAGAGTGCATTTACGTGTGACGGCAAGACATGTAGTTGTGGACAGAGGGGGATGGCAAGCATCTGCACAAAAACACAGATGAATACAGATGCCAATACATATGCAGATATACTATAAACTAACAAAGAGCACACTCACATCCCCACCTCAGCCTCTAAAGCACGGGAGAATAATGAGCTGGGACGATCCATGACGATCATTCCCAGGATGTCCTAATGGGAAAGCAACGCACAATTCACAAAACCACTCTGCTGAATATTACAAAACATGAGTTACGCTGTACATATCTATACCACATAAGTAATGTCAAAGAAACAGCCCACTACAAAATTAAAATGTAATCATTATCTCACACCAAAGGTTTATGGACCACCAAACATAAAGCTGTTCGGCCCACAAACTTCCAGCTCAGCCTTGTTCCTTCCAAATCTGGTTTATGTTCCCAGAAAAAAAAACAGAAAACTTCAATCATCTTTCTCAATTGAGCTCAGGCTATAATTATTTTGCATCCCACAGCAGCAACTTGTCTTCTTCCAAGACCAGAGCTTTGTCACTGGGGGAAAATTAGAACATAATGACAAATATTTTCGGTAAAAAATGGCACAATCTGTTTTTCAAAATTTGATTACACTTTTTTTCTGTTTTGGAGCTGTAAAAAGACATCCCGCTAACTTCAATTTCTCAAAAGAAGGCATGTTTTTTGTTTCAACTGACAATCTGCGGAGTGTGTGAATGAGTGAAATGCCATTTTGTGGTAAACTATTCTCCTAAACTTGCACTCATTCTCACTGACTCTCTTCCAGTCTTCCCCTGCAGGGACACTTTCCTTGTTTGTTTCCTACTTTTCATAAGGTCTAAAACCCACAGGCATGTTTTGAACAACAAAACACAAACACCTCAAACCATGACACACGCTCGTGTTTCTGAATGGATCTACAGACAGTGATTATGGAAGGTGGAAGGACTGTAGTATGAATATACTTGTGTCTTCATGGTGGTCTGCGTTTGTTCCATGACTGGGCGTCTGCTTGGCAAGAAGAAAGTGTGGTGATAGGTCACAGGGAGCCCATGCTCTATTGTATATACTGCACAATATAGCATGCATAGACTAAACACAGTTGAATTAACATCAAAATGATTAGGGACACACAGATCAAGAGAAAAAGTAGGAAATGTATTAATGTTGTACTCTAAAACAATCCTAAAATCAAAGCAAAAACAAATTGTCACTGTAAAGTAAAAACCCTCAGACTCTGATGTGATAGAAAAATATCATTGGAGATATAAAACCATAAAAAGCTACTTTGTTAAGGATTATTTTGTTTGGACAAAGTACACTTAATGGAAATTCTACCACTTAATACTGTTTGAATAAGCATACCACACTGTGAAAACACCAAGGCCTCAATGACAAAGACAGTGTAGTCTGTTTAGAGCCAGTTTAGCCTTTCTGATAAGCTCTTTGTCCCAGTGTGGACTGGGAGATAAAACCAATCCATCAATGCTTTTGTCAGTCGCAAATACAAAGTGTTTCTATCCCTGCGTAGATTTCAAATATGAACTGATCTTCACAATCGTTTTCATTTGACAATTGCACTATTACTCTTTGTTTAATTTTTCAATAGTATAATTCCAAACAATAAATCATGTGTCAGATTAAGATCTACAGCAATACATACAAGATCCATACATGTTTGGCAAAGCTTGAAGCAGTATAAACGTTAAATCATGTAGGCGAGAAAGTGACTCATGAAGTCAGAAATGATGAAGCAAATGTAAAAGAAAGTGAAGCAGCCAAAAACAAAAAGAATCAGGACCTAACTAGAGTGGGGAAAGAGAGAGTGATGAAAGCCCGCTGGTTGACGAAATACTTTAGCATGAGCTTGCGCACACACACAACAAATGTGCACACGAGTGAATGCAATAAAATCTGAAAGAATGAGAGAAGATGTGAGAATATAAGTGGTAACTGTGGAGAAGGTATTTCAAGGAAAAATTAACAAAAAAGACAAGAAGAAAGAAATCCCTGGCACCTCTCAAAAAAAAAAAAAAAAACAGCATGGTGCTGTGTGCCCCTAGCTTTAAACCTTTAGCAGGCTGTGGTTGGCTCAGCAGCGAACCAGTGTTTTACTGGTTTTCCCCTGGGCAGTGTAATGAAGTGGGCTGTATACCAACTCGCCATTTCTTTACTGAGCCAGGGTGATTAGGAGCCCAACGTGCCGACGGCACATGTAGTAATGCTGTCACGGCCACTAGACTGTGATTTACACCACTGACCAAGCGGCTGTGACCATCCTGTCCTGTAATGTATAAATATGAGGAACAGATTACACAGACTTTTATGTTGTGGTCATTTAACTGCAGAGCGGTCTGGATTCAATACGTGATGAATAAGGGTGTAACAATGTAAAATGTTGTATGTTTGATAGTTGAATAAAATGCTGTCAATTCCTTCACATGATGAGTGGAACAATTCAATTCACTTTTAAAGTGCCCATATTATGAAGAAAAAAATCATTTTTTCATAATTTGGGGTGTTATTTTGTGTCTCTGGTGCTTCCACACGCATACACACTTGGAAAAAACCCATCCATGAAGTTTTGAGTGAGATAAAGGTTTCTGAATGTGTCCTGCCTTCAGTCTCCGGGTGAGCTGGTCAAAATCGGCAGGGCCGTCTACGTCATCAGCTGAAACATTTGGTGTGTGCTAACCACTTTAGCTAATACCACATCAGCTAGTTGTTTCTCCAACTTCGGCCAGTACAAGGATTAGGATTAGCCGGGAGACTTTTTCTAAATGAGGGCGCACTTCCAACTTTGCGTGGAATACCTGCAGATGAGGGACATGTAAGTAGTTATAACAATTTATTTTGTAGATTAGGGTGAACTCATGTGTGTTGTAGCAGTGTTCTGCCATTGAGATCGAGGTGGCTAACCGCTAGCAGCGCTAGCTTCTAGCTAGTAGTCCTTACCTAGCTACTGCGCATGTGTGACTCCCAACAAAGATGGGACAAAAGTGTGATGCCTCACTCTGTAGCTAAAACTGAGAGCTCAACACAGGGTGAAAAGAGGAGCTACAGCTATGTGCAGTACAACAAAAATATGGTGTTTTTTTTTAAATAAACCATGTAAACCTATTCTGGTACAACCTCTAAATACAATTATGAACTGAAAATGAGCATAATATGGGCATTTTAACAATTGATTTTGATATTTCATTTTATGCTGCTGAGAATCGACTCTAAATGGGTCAGGAAAAAATTACATTCTTAAATATTATGAATTCAATGTTATAATAAATTGTGAGCAGAAATGTAGAAAAATTCCCAGGGTTTTAACAGCTTTAGGGGGAGTTTATATTCTATAATTACACAGAAAGTAGCCTACCCATTGTAGGTTTTGAAGGCTGATTCTGATAAATATCCTTAAATGTGACACGGGGCAAAGATATTAAATGAAATGAACAAATATTCAACACATTTAGTATCTCTCCAACATGATTGTTTGCTGGAAGTGTGGAGAAGTCTTTGTAATAGCATTTAAACAATTGCATGGGGAGAACACATCTACAAAATAGAACAGTTAAATGAATTCATAAAATGAGAAGAAAGTAATATAATCAGAAAAGGAGATTAAATTCTAGAAAATCTTTATATACATTTACTAAATATTAATCCATCAAGACCAAGAAATATTGAACCACTTATTATTAATAAGCAATTTTCTCTATCTATGTTTACCCTGAGATAAAACTGCTATTAGTTCAGTATGGAGGATGGCATTGCAACACTGGATTTTACACTGAATTTACTTACTTACTTATTCTATTTATTTATTCTGTGACAACCAGTTGTGGCAACAATCAGATGATGCTGACTTTGAATTTGAGATTTCCTTCTCAGCAGTGTGGCTGTAAAACTCAAGCAACAAATAAGCTTCTGCAGAAATAAATAACAGGCAGTAACCGAGTACCTGAGCTCTGGAGACACTGGTCCTCCTCACCATCCAACACACACAAGCCACACAAGCTGAATGACTAAGATAAATAGCTCTCCCTCAGTGTTACCTGGATAACCTCAGCTCTGGTGTTGTAGTTTGGACACAGAGGTCTATGTTTATGAGGGGGAGAAACTGAGATGGACCGAGAGCGAGCACTGATTTTGTGAGTCTGTGTGATTAGGTAAACAGGGAAAGATTTATTTCCTCCTTTATTTCTCCTGAACATGTAAAACTCAGTTGTGGCTACAACTGGGGAGCCACATCTGGACGCTGCGGGACGCACGTGAAATCATTTCTCTATTCCTGCAATTTACTGTAATGCCTTGCAGATGGCAAAGTGCATGTGTGTACTGCATGTAATAACTCCTACAGTAGGAGCAGAAGGAGAAGGAGAAAGGCATGAGAGACTGCTATCAAAAAGTAAACTGTACAAAACACAAGCATGGCTCAACAAGTGGAGAGGAACTAAAGTGGCCCTTGTCCAGAGGATAGGGTAAGAGGGAGAGAGAGAGGGAGAGGGGGGAGGTTCAGGAGACACAAGCGGCCGCCTCGGGGCCTGGCTGTTGAATAATTTTCTTGTTGGAGTCTACGCCTTCAGCACGGGGGTTGGCAAAAATTTGTCCTGGTTTCAATTATTATTTTTTTCAATTTCTTGTCGACATGGGGAGAGAACAGAAGCTCGACATGAACGCGTGGGTCAAATTTATACAAATATTAAAGCACTGTACACAAGAGGCTTCAGGTTTCTGGTTAATTCTGTGACATGTGGCTAAAAGTACACATTGGAGGTGACACAGCACTGAAAGCTATCACCTTACTGCACCTTGTTGGGACTGGCTGACATTGAAATAGGCTGCCAGCTGCTGACGGGTAGTTTGTCACTGGATTCGGAAGTATTCAATAGCTTTCTAAGCTTGAAGATGGCTCTGTGAATGAAGCGACCATATGTGCTAATGTGCACTGCACGTAGACTGTGGAGGCAATGGACAGTTCCTCATATGTCAATGGAGAATGAAAGTGTGTGAACAGAAAAGATTTATTCATAAATGTATAGATCTTTGCATCTTTTTTAATCATATTACCACAAATGTTTACTACGTCATGTATTTTAGTTTAAAGGTATGTTTTGTTTGATTTGGTGTGATCCGGTCCCAAAATGTGCCTTGTCAAAATATCCGTAAGCATAATGTTGAAGCCTCTCAACTTGCTTATTTTTCCTGCAGAGAAGCTGATTAAAATACATACTTCAAAAAGCAAAGCAAGGTAGTAATAAATAAACAGTCATACAAATGAAATGTAACTAACCTTTCTGAACAGTAACACATGAAACCAGTAATGTCTCTAGCTTAAAAACAGGTCGTGCAGGTAGGCATTAAGATATAGCAAACTAAAAAAGAGGCTGGAATTTCTCTCCTCAGCACTCAGCCAAGTTGCAAGGTGAGTTGCTCGCTGTTCTCCGGTCTGTGCAGGAGTGCGTCCTGCTGCGGTGCGCCTCGCCCCTCCCATCCCTCCGCTTAAACTCTCCTCTGTGCTCACCACCAATAAAGCGCTTTTTGTCCAGGCAGTCAGCACGAGCATTCCTTGACGTGGAGGTCGGTGTATCTCTCCAAGGATTTGATGAAGACCGTTCTTTCAAAGTTGAATACGTTCACAGAAACTTTTTGTAAAGGCGCGTGCACACGGGAAAAACAAGATTGTATCGGTGAACTGCTCCGCTTGGATAAAGGCACAAGCGCGGCTGCCCTCACAACTTTACTTCTTCGAAGTTCAGGGTAAGAGATTCCTGCTTTGACTGATAAAATAAGGAAAAACATATCATACTTGTTGGTCTCCAACGCTTGGAACAGGATCAAGACGTGCGTAAAGACGCGTAAACAGGGTTATGTTGACAAATGCGGTTGGGTGATGTATAAGAATATTTTTAATAGCCTAGATTAACTGCGCGAAATTAACTGAATATTTTTTTTTTTTTGCAAAATCCAAACTCTTAGTCAGGTTTATGTCATGTTTTAACTACAAGCCACCGCTGATCAGAGTTCATTTATTTAAGTTGTGTGTCCTGTGCGACAACTCCCTTAAAGAAAACTCACCAGTATAATCCAACAGAGACTCACTGTTTCTGTTCTGCGCAACAGTAAGTTGAACAATATTATAAAAACGTGTTTTTTTTGTTGCTTTTAACGTACAGCGTCACTGTAAGAAAAGTAAAATAAAGAAAATATGCATATAGCATCCCTGCAAAATGAAGAAAAAAAAATGAATCAATATGATCGCTCCAGTGACTTATTGGATGCAACAGGTTTTTATTGGCGATGTGGGCGCCACTAATGCTTCAGATCACCAAACACGGACAATAAAACAGTATTTGGGAAATGCGTAAAACGCGAGCGTGTCGGTAATAAGACGGGCTGGCGTGGGACCGCAGGACGCCGTGCAGCATGCAGGGGCCGAGCCGAGTGTCTAGACCGCACCGAGCCGTGTTCACCGCAGAGGAAAAGCTGTTTTTGGACCCACACTGGGGAACGTCCCACAACAGAAGGTTCAGTAGGACACAAGCGTTGAAAGGGTTATGATACGCGGGGGTCAGATAATGCAAAGTCAATTCTTTAAGTATTTTGTCAGCATGAGGTTAAAATAAGATTATCTTGACATTTCGACTGCGTCATATCTGGAGACAAGTGGAGGGTGATATTGTCAAGGTTGATATATGGTACCACTAAATCATTACTGCAGCATACTGTGGATCACAGCTTCCATCTTTTATTTTAACGTTTTCTGACACTTTTCTGGCAGTTTTGGAGGATCACTGTAAATGCTAAATTGTAGGAATTAGAATAAAAACAAATCTTGGGGAATTCATGACACTACTAAATAATCTGCAACACCATATGATGGATGGAAGACAAGAAAATGTCTAAAGCATTGTCGTGCCAAGTTTCAGTCACAAGCATAATTGGTGCCACCCTACATATTAAAAATGCCTATCAACAGTTGCTACTGTTATAAAGATTACTCCATAAAGTCATTATTATAATAAATAAAATGGTCTACTTTGATTGACGTATGAACAAGTTCCAGAGCCGGATTTAATCAATCATTAGATTTTAAGCTGAAGGCAGTGCAGTGGAGAGACAGATTAATGAAACACTGGCTCAGATGTGAAGAAAGATACAAGCAGAAATTAGAGAGACATCACTTTCCTTCAGCATGTGTGCAGCAGAGCAATGAGCGATGAGGTCAAATTCCTGAAAGATTAAATCTCTAAATGACCATCTCCACCAATAAACTACCATCCAATAGAGTGACATGACTCAACACGTTTAGACCAATCGCTTTTGCACAAAGTAGAGTTATAAAGTACTGCAAGTGCATCTGTATGTATACTCCAGATAATATTATCTAATCTTTCCAAATATTATGCCAATATATACTTTGATTCTCTGAGAGGGATCTTTAAAGAAGGAGCCTTATTGTGTCCCAAAAAGGTTTTTTTAAATATATTTTCTTACAATTATGCGTTTGTTGCTGCAAATAAATGTGATCAAACCAGTCCTCGTTTAAGAGGTAATCTCACTGTGTTAAAATAACAGTTAACAGTGAAATGCAATGATTATTATGTAAAAGACCAGAACCAACCAGGAGCCCCAAGACCCAACTGGGAAGCAGTGATCATAATATAACCTGGGTTACAAAATTCTACATATGCTTTTTGTCTGAGATGCTTAATTCATGTAAGAACAGTCTTCTGACCACCGTCCCTCCAGCTTTCAGTCAGATTACCATCTTTTACACATCCCCCACAAACAGGCTAAGGAAAATTGCCTAATCTTTCCTCAGGGCAAAACGGGCTGCGTAAATTACACCAATAGCTCGGCTATTAACTCCTATTCTTGTTTCCTCGCCATATGTTTCCTCACAGGCTGTCATTATGCTATAGGAGAAGCTACTGTGTCATTGACAGTATATAATGGTGGTAATTGGTTTATATTAGCTACCAGACACAGCAGAGCAGCCGCCGGATGCCAATTTTTGTTCGCTAATGGAGAGAACTTTTAGGCTACTATGATGCACAGATTGTAACACTAACAGTACAAGAGAGCGGTTGTGCCAGTGTAGTCATTTTCTGATGTGGAGCTCACTGCTTTCTGCACCACTCTCTACACAGAAGCCTGTTTTGTTTGTACAGTCGCTTGTTGACACTGACACACTTCACACTGCTGAGAGAAAGACTGAAAGTCTGAGGGCATAAATGATGGAGGCCGATTTGAGCAGAGAACAAGAGTGAAGGAGTAAACGAGGCAGGGTAAAAGTTCCTCTCTTCACCTGTGATGGAAAATTGAAGTCACAGCATGTCAAAATATTAGTTGCATAACATATGGCCACGCTTTGGCGATAAAATGTGCAATTGTGCGTGCTGGTGTGAGCATTAAGTGAGACACATATGCACACTGGGTGGATTATCCCTTCTCCATGGGACATTTCTTGCCCTTAAATGTAGTTCTGCGGACAGGAACCGTGACTAAGGCGAAGGAGTTCTCATAAAACCCAATTTAAGCAATTAAGCGCAGGCCTGCTCTCACACCAGTGTGACTAATGTCGAAACCGCACTACCCATCCGGGATCTGCTTACCAACATTGTGTCAGCCTGTACTTTTATTTTATTTTTTTTTGCAAAATAAAAGACTGCCATTTAATTATCTGTGCCAAAGAGCTCAGGTGAAAAGAGCACTGATGTCTAAATCTTCTGCTGACAATGATTGACAGTTGTGTTCTTTCATTTGTTTTGAGACATGACTAAAGATCTGCTGGGCATCTTACAGGAGCTTGTGATGCGTGTAAATTTACTTGTCAACACAACACAGTTCGTTACACGGAGTGTTGCCACTCTGTTTTTCTCCAAACTGGCTGAAAGCAGAGGATTTTCACTTGTGCTTCATATCGCCAGAGCTCAGTTTTATGCCAATTAGGGGCAGTGCCTGAAGCATCTTACCCTCTGCATCAGAGGGATTAGAAGGGTTAAAAGTCAGTTGCTGAGGCGAGGAGGCCTGGGGAAGGGAGGAGAGGAGGGATATGGGGAGGTGGATGTAGAGGTGGACTACTGTAGAGTGGGGCACTCACACCGCAGGCAGAGGGAGGAAAGTCGACAGGGCAGAAAGCTGGCATAAATTTGTGAACGTGTGTGTGTTAGGTTTTGTCATGACCATGTGAAAGTGAGGGCTCATCACAATTAGCAATGAGTCTGCGTGAGTGAGAGAATTCAAGATCACAAATCTTTCCTCCGTCAGCGTTTAAGGCTTCAGCATGCCCCTCGTCAGGTGCTGCGCAGCAGGGGGGTGTTCCCTGGTTGACAACCAAGAGCCCCTCTCTCAAAGAGGCGTCTTAAATAAAAACCCCGGCTTCAAGGGCCTCAGCCTCACACATCAATGCTGACCCAGCGGTATGCGGAGGCAAACCCCAGCCTGTGTGCCTGCCAAACTAAATTGAAGAAGAGCTTGCCGATGCAGCCAAATGATGCGTTCAGAAGAACCACTTCAAAACCTTGCATAAATATACACACACATGCGAAGGGATCTGAGGGCTTTGGAGTGCCCCAGCTTGAGCGCAAACCCCAAATAACTGCCGGCCTCTGTGTCCGCAGACACACACATGCTCACTGTCAGATTTTACCTTTTTGTCCATCTCTAAATCAGATGAATCAAAGAAACTACTCTCTCAAGTGTTACATTAAATGCTGATATTGTTTTAACCTTCTCACTCTGGTTGGAAAATCTGCAAAAAGCCCCAAAAAAATCCCCCAAATTCCTAAACTAACTCCTGTGAAGGATTGAGGGAGAGGAGCAGAGTGAGAGACAGATGGAGAATGAGAGGGAGGATGCTCAACCCAGAAAGTCACCACAAATTGCTGCATTTCAGTGGGCCTGTAAAAAAAAAAAAGAGAAACAGCTCTTAATCTAAGGTTGTAATTACCTCTGGCCAGCACTGTAATTAGGAAATGAGCCTTGAACCAGATCTTGCTGGGCAAGAGCAAAGCAAGGGCAGACACACACACACACACACACACACACACACACACACTTTGAGAGGAAAGTCAAATATTTAACCTCGGACTTCAACATTAATGTTTTACTGACTCAGGTCTTTGTGAGACCTTCTTTGTCACAAAGTGGTGACATTCAGACACGTTTTCTCATGTACAGTAGGCACGCCGTCCATACAAGCCGGCACGTACGCGCAGAGCTGCTCTCTCGCATTACACCATTCGACGTTGCGTTCTCTGGTCCACTTTTGCTTAATGTCTATTTCTGTCCTAGCAAGGGACACAAATAGTGTTGTTATCTGCTGCTGTCCGCACCGTGAGAGAGCAAGAGGCAGCCTGAGAGAGAAAATCAGTGCATGTATACGTGCAAATGCATGCACGTGTGCATCCCGGGGGCGGCTGTGGCTCAGTGGTAGAGCGGTTGCCTGCCAATCGGAAGGTTGGTGTTTCGATCCTTGGCCCTGCAGTTCAATGTCCTTGGGCAAGACACATTGCCCAATGTCCTTGGGCAAGACATTGAACCCCGAGTTGCCCCCAATGCTGCGCATCGGAGTGTAAATGTGTGCGACTGATTATCTGATGAGAAGGTGGCACCTTGTACGGCAGCCTCGGCCACAGTGTATGAATGTGTGTGAATGGTGAATGGTTCCTGTACAATGTTAAAGCGCTTTGAGTAGTCGTTGAGACTAGAAAAGCGCTATATAAGAACAGCCCATTTACGTTTACACTGCGTAACAGCCCCAATCTAAATCACTCAACGCTGCAATTAACAGCCAAACGGTTGTGACAGTGCCACAAGTCACAGCTTGTCAATGGTGTACATATTCAAAATACAGGAAGCAGAGTAAATATCAAGCAAGGCAACACACCTACAGCAAAAGATGAATCTTTTCTCTTTTTATTCCACCAGTCCTCTACAGGTTTAAGGTTTGGACTGATGTTTGGAGCTATAATTTGGACAAATTGTTTGCAGTTTTAGATGATGCCACTACAAAGTCGGTTCCAACATTAATGCCAGACTGCTCAGCTCTGTTCTGCTTTGGGAGATGGGGGAAGAAAAAGGGAGTGACGCAGAGAGAAAAGGAGAAACAGAGTATAGGAGAAGAGTAGAAGAAGGATGAGGCGATATTTATGTTTAACAGATGAACACAGAGGAAGAAAGAAAATTATAGTGGACAGAAAGGCTGAAAAGCATCAGTCCTCTAAAAAAGGGAGTGACAAAAATAGCTCCTTCAAAAGAGAATAAATATGAAAGTAAACCAATAATGATGAAAAGAGAGAACACAAGGTACTGGCAGGTTAAAAGATACTACCAATGATTTGGCATTGCGCAGTCTGCACAAATTAAAGACCAAATGTCTCATGGAAAGATGTGGAGAAGGCGGCCTCAGCTATTACGGCATACCAAGACAGGGATATTGTTGGAGAGTTTTGTCTTTTAAAAAAGTGCTACAGTCATTCATGAAGCTAAGCGGTAAATATGATTTGCATCTATTTTGAGTGCCGAGTTCCATTTTGAAAGCTAAATATTTACAGTGCAGTGGAGGGATTGTCTGAGTGGGAGACACAGTGACCCCAAGAAACTGGGTCACACAGTAGTTACACACAGAAGATGGTCAGTCACCCCTAACCTGTACAGATTACTGACATGTATTTTTGTACCCCAAAACGGTTTTATGACCATGCTTTAAATCAATTAAATTAGAAAGAAATGTGGGAGCTGCTCTTTGCCAAACG
This sequence comes from Perca flavescens, assembly GCF_004354835.1. Lineage (NCBI taxonomy): Eukaryota > Metazoa > Chordata > Actinopteri > Perciformes > Percidae > Perca > Perca flavescens. The sequence goes on from NC_041345.1 coordinate 12,366,056, forward strand.
TCTCCCAATAATAAAACCTCTATCAAGTGGTCACTTTGTGTTTCCCAAAACCAACTGATATTTATGATCCCATTACCACGCTCAAAAATAACTTTCAATACTAGTTATTACTGTATTCATTCAAAGCAACCAACACATGGACACACGCACAAACCATTCTGTGGTCATGGATTATGAGATGCTAATCAACAAAAACACACTAACGGTGTGGTCAATTTGGGCCCTGCCGGCTAAAATAAAAGCTGGTCTTGGCTTTAATTAAACAACTGAGGGTTAGCTTGTCACACACACACACACACACACACACACACACACACACACTCTCTCTTGGGCCACAGCTGATGGGCTGATACTACAGAACAAGGAGCTGACTGAGTGGAGAGTGGTCGGCCTGCATTCTTCCTCTCACACTCTGTCCTTCTCTTGTGCTGCCACACGGCTTGCCAGCGCTCAGCACGCTCCCGCACACAGCTGGAATCCAACCAATTAACAGGAAAAAAACTTCCTGTTTTGCTTGCGGACCATTAACAATGCATTACAGGGGAGGGTGGATTCCAAATAAGTGGAGAGAGAGAAAGAACAAAAAGGCAACATATTTGGCTAATAGGTACAACTCTTGTGTTGTTTCCAGGAAAAGAAGACCTTTAACCAAGAAAAGTGGAGCGAGAATAGAGGAGGAAGTTTCTTCACTGGGTGAGTTTTATTAGTAAACTGTGTTATTATGAATAAGATGTGGCCGGTTACCAATATAAACTAGTGTTAACATCAGGAATAGGTTTGCATCATAATCCCAAAAAACTAAAACGGTTGTTTAGTGTAGCATGTAGAATACAGAAGCAATGATGCGTCATAACACAATGCTTTGAATATTTGCATCTAGAAACCTAAATCACACACTGTTGGCGGTCCGAATTGTGTTAACCGTAACACCCTGCTTCCTCAATAGGGTTCATTCACTCAACTCTGAGCCTTTCTACAAAACTGGCAAGAGAACAAGAGCAGCTTTCTTAAAACACACACACACACACACACACACACACACACACACACACACACACACACACACACACACACACACACACACACACACACACACACACACACACACACACACACACACACACACACACACACACACACACACACACACACACACACACACACACACAGCATTTAATAGAGTGAGGTTGTGTAGCTTTACAGAGAGAGGGAAAAGGAAAGGAGGTTTTGGAGTTTATCATGCCTGTCTGGTTGCTGAAGTTATGGCAGAAATGGGTAGTAGTATGTAGACTTCTCAGTAACCTTGTAACTTTTTTTTTTTTAATTCAACTATATAAATCGTAACCGGTTTTTAAAGATTTATGTCTTTAGTAGGAAGAGGGTGCATGAGCTGCTCAGTATGTAGTCTCTCTACGGAAATAAAGTTTGAAATATTGTTTCTGTTGCAAATACTTTTTAAAAGGTCACATTTTGTCTGTTTAAGAGATACATAACCATAACTTTGTTTGAAAAATAATAACCAATACTAATAAACCCCTATATATGCTGGAGTCCGGGAAAACTGTCGCTCTGATTTTCTTTTCTACTTAACACACACACACACACACACACACATCCCTCCTGACCCCCTACCCTCTGTCCTGCCTCATTTCGGTGTTGTGCTAGTTGTCACTGAGCTGTGACAGGAACTGTGTAGGCTTGTACAGACACACACATATACAGGACAAGACCGTAGCCTTGGGCCTCTGGACGCACACCTCTACTCGATAATTGCTTTACAGCTCCTGAACCTCTCTCTGAAGAGCCCAGTCATCCTCAGGGAAAACAGAGAAGAAGTGGTGATTCAGAGTTCTTCTTCTGTGGTTAATTTTACGGCTATGCACACATTTCTCAGGTTAAGGAATTTGCGCACAGTGTATCTGCTGTGTACCATATACAGCTTTCTTGCTGTTTATGATTTGCTTTTTCAATGCCAACATACACACTGGCTCTGTTTTTGCCTTAATGCTGGAGTTTCTACTACAAAGCTGGTATACACTACAATGAATTACAGCACATCCTGTTTGTGTGTTTTACCTGCCTCTTTTCCTGTGTGCTGAATACGCATCGTTGCCACACCTTATGTATGTATTTGAATATATAGTCAAATATGAGAGCGTGCATGTGTTGAGGCTCTGAATCTAAGCCACATGTCTGGCCTGTGTTTCCCATTAATGCAACCTGTAGCTGTGTGTTAAACTTTCAGACGTGAAGGTTAAAAACAGCATAAACACAACTTCCCCCACTCAGTCCATTGCTCATTAACGCCCCGCCACCATGGCGACTGTGTATAATTGTTGGTTAATAATGTTAATATTTCAATCTAAAACCAAACATGGAAGAGCAAACAAGGGTGCTCCATAATATGCGCGCGCACACGCACACACTTCGCATTGTTCTGTGTTACAAGTCAGCTCAGGAATCTACTCACTTAATAACGCATATGAACGGATGTGAAAGCAAACACACTGCTTTTTATATAGATAAATTGCTATTCGCTGCTACAATAACAACAGCATCATTCATTACCTTGCTCTTTCTGTGCGTGGCAGTCTGACAGGTCGTCTCAGGCTCTTTGTATATGACTAACCCATAGGGCACAGACATACAGACACAAATCCTGTCCACTGAAGGCATAGATCTCCCTCCTAACCAGTGGAGGTTTGCATGTTTTATCCCTTTTAGTATGAATCACATATACTTTACATCACTGTTCATTATTCTACAAACCCTTCTGCTGTGTTTTTAGTCATTTGAATATGTTTTTTCTACCATTCCAGCCATCCATTGCTTTCCATTAATTACCATACAGTATAAAAACCTACCAAAAGACTGTTGAAACTTGCTTGATTTGTAAACACAAAGTCTGCATTGATTTCTGTCCAAATTAAACCATTGTTACAAGTTAATACAGTGCAGTATTTTTAAATCAAACTGAACTTAACCTGCATTACCACACAGTAACAATGTGACAAATATGAATCCAAATCAGTTATGTGTGATGGATTACACAAGTTTCATTTGTCTGCTCATACATTTTCATACTGTGTAGAAATGAATGGAAACCAGCGGCTGTCTGCTATGGCGAATAAAAAGTTAGATCCAAAAGTAGAAAAACTTGTAAATTAACATTTTAAATTATACATAATCTATTGTTTAAGAGCTAAAACGTGATAAAACTAGGATATGGTTCTTTAAAGAGGAATAAAGGGACACAATTAGGCCTTGGGTGGAGTTTGTGTTCGTTTAGTGTATTTCTCTGTACAATTGTGTATGTTTTAATGGAAAAGCCTCTCTATGCAGATCATACATCATAAGCAGATCATGCTGCCAAGATGTGGCAATTAGAAGGAGTTCATATTGTCCTGATTTCGATGATCTAAGAAATGCACAAGCAGTGCGCTGGATTTAAGCAATCCGTGTACTGACAGCCTAAAAGGAAAAGGAGGTTACAGAGGGCTCCCTTGTTTATTCCTCCACTTCTGTCACTACCCTCCTCCTCGTTCTTCTCCCACACCTTGTTTGTTCTGACTATGATGAATCTTCTGCGCACCTGCTGCAGGCAAATTGTAGAGTGGGGGGTCAATGTTGATGTCTTAATAGACTGTTGCTGACGGGTGTCTTTACACTCGCTAAGCTGATAGGGCTTACCGGTTTAATCAGTGGAGTATGCAGGTGAATTTGATAATCAAACTAGGGATTAAAAGACTTTGATGGGGTCCTGTCATTTATCTGTGAAATTTTACGATAACAACATTGAGAGAGGCATTCGGTGTCAGACCTTCTTCACAGTGGAAAATGAGAATTCAATAGGAAGCACAAGGAAATAACCGTTCCCCAGTTATGCAAAAGTTACAAGTGAATGACACACAGTTAATAAAACCAGATGTGTGTCTGAGAAGCCACTTTGAATACCTTATAGAAATCACACTGTGGTAGCAGTTCTGTAATGAACAAGTCAACGGTCTTCAGGAGGTACAGGCAGGGCAGACGAGGCCACGGGGGAGAGGCATGTCAGCGTGATGGGGGGCAGGGGAACTGTTCTGCTTGACTGCTGGTTTGTCAGCCATTTCTCCCGGAGCTGGCACAGTAACACAGGCAGCAGTTTCACAACAAATTCCTTTGTGACATCAGCAGCAATGATCTCCAGTTGACATTTATCTTGCGTGTGTGGCACATGTCTGAGGTTTTGTTTATTAGGAGAAAAAAGCCTGCAGGCCAGAAAGACAAGAAAAATCACAAACTGTAATTCTTAGAAAAAGAGGGGGCGTGAGGCTGGGGGCCTGAAAAACAGGTAGCACTGTACAATGCCTGCCTTCAAATGAAGGTACCAAACTTGTCATGAGTAATTGTGAACAACAAACTCATTTGTCAATGAGTCAGTTAAATAAATAATAATAATAATAATAATAATAATAATAATAATAATAATAATAATAATAATAAGATGATGATGTGCTCTGTAAGCTGCAAATATGAACTTCTTCTTTCATTCTTTCTTGAGATTGACAAATTGAGACCTGGCTGGATGTAGAAAGAGTAAAATATAACTAATGATGTGTACGTCTTGACCTTTACGTATCTGCACAGTCCAATTGAAAGACTGTCCTGTGCTAATGAGCTGTGAGTTTGTATTTCCAAGTCTACAAGTTTCTATGCTGAACTGCAGTTTAACAAGGTAAATAAGTTGATATGTGCCTGTAAGACCTATAGCACTGCCCTAAGTTTCTGTTTACCAACCCAGTACTTTAGCCTTGAGCTCTAACAAGGTCCTTAGCTTAATGAACATTTTGACAGCTACATAGTTGTCACGAGGCCCTGCAGGGCTGTTCATCAGATTCCAGTCATACTCTTTCCAGCTACATGAACAAACCTGAGATAAATGAAAGAGGTGAGTAAAGGAGCAAGGGTGACAAGGTGAAGACAGTAATTTTAGAAATAGTTGCACAATGTGTCAAATAAGAGTGGCACACGTTAGGGGTCCAGGGCGCTTCTGTACACGTTAAACGTCAGTGCTTTGACAGAAATGCAGGCAAACTATTCTATAGAATTAGTCGAGACCTATTTAACTTCCTGGAAGCCAGAGGAGATACTCAGACAAGTGTCAACAGTATGTTCAAGTGGAAAGATGATACGCACAGACAGACGAGCAGACAGGCCGACGGACAATATGCGAGCGCTTCCTTCCTGTTGTCTAACAAGGATAGTCAGCCTGCCAGTCAGCCGGTCCGACAGTCAGTCTGCCTGCCTGCCAGCCGGCCTGCCGTCTGACTCATACACACCCTCTGATTTAGAACTCTTACACAGCGCTGTTCAACAAAGGACAAAGGAAAGAAACCGCAGCATCCAGCGTCCCTTGATCTTTTACACAACCGGAATAACAAAGATAGTTTAAGAATGCTGTCCAAAGATGTCATGACAAACAAATACTCCCACCTTCTTTTTTTAATCAGTGATATAAAAAGGTGCACATTTCCAAGCTTCAAGAAAATAAACATTCTGTATTTCACATCAGGTAGATAAAGATCAGGTGGCCAGGTGACAAACTAGCACTGCAGTCATGTTGGAGCTGGAAAGAATGTTAGAGAGGTAGGCAGAGTGTGCACATCACGCCGGAGTTGTGGCTGGCTGACTGATAAAACTGGTCCATCCAGTCACTTCTAACACACACACACACACACACACACACACACACACACACACACACACACACACACACACACACACACACACACACACACACACACACACACACACACACACACACACACACACACACACACACACACACCTGCTCAAGGCCAGGTTCTCTCAGGGGTTATGAGGACTGTTAAAAGGCAGAGCTGTATAGTAAAGAAGTAGAACTATTTCGCTACTATACTTAAGTACTAAAAGGCTGTATCTGTACTCTACTGGAGTATTATTTTTTTCGATAAATGTTTTATGTGGTGCATCGTTACTCGTTACTGTTGTGAATTCCTCACGCTACGGAGATCGTGTAGGTTACAGTGTGTGTAGTTACGGCTACGTTAGTTGCGTACGGTAATTATACGTAAGAAATCGTTTCTTTTCATTATGGCAATCGCCTGTTCAGAAGTCAGAGACAATGCAAGTTTGTACTCTTTATTAATCTAATGTTGTAGAGTTGTTTCAGTCTGCAGTGAGTCCTGAATGTTAACCGTTTGACCCTGTGATGTGAAGCTGCTAGTTTATCTGTATTTTGCTAGCTTGCTAACTTTCCACTACATCACACATTTTATTTCAGTATTTGTTAATAAGTGATTAATAACCCACTGTTATATCAGATAATAGTAGTTATAACAGCTGTGACATTAATGTACCTTTTTGGGTTTATTTCAGAAACTTCCTTCCTATCCAGCAATGTACAGCTTGCGATTGCCTTAATACCAATTAAAAAGTTCAACTCAACAATATCATATTCAAACTTTTGACTGCTTTCTTTAATAACTACATAACACAATACTTGTACTTTTAGTACTTGAGTAGTACATTTTAAAATAAACTACTTGCAATACTTGTTGAATACTTTAGTACTTCCACTTAAGTGGGGTGCTTAAAGAGCACTTCAACTTCTACTCAAGTCACTTTTTTGATAGACCACTTGTACTTCTACTCAAGTATGGGTCTCTAGTACTTTATACACCTCTGTTAAAAGGAGTCTTTTTGAGATGTCCCTTGTTGCTTGAGACCGGTTCGCTTGGAGTGTCCCTATCAGGAGGACAAAGCTCTAGACATCACTGCTCCCAGGGTCAGTGAGCCAGACAGTACAATGAAGTTTTGATTCTGGGAGGAGGTGTGCACAGGATATGAAGGCACAAGCCAAGGCCTGAAGAAAGTACAGCTTTGTGACACTAGGAAGTCATATTTACCGCTTCCTGGTGATGTGGTCATTTGGGACTCGTCAGATTGTGACTTCTGCAGTGGTGTGGTTTGCTGCTGTGTTTGAGATTTCCTTGTAAGTGTTACTTACTTGGCAATAAATACAATTCCGATTCTAACAAAAGTGAAGATAAACAGAGAGCAAGCGGGAGTAAGAGGCAGAGTAAGTTAGGCAAAACGGTGTTGTTTGTGTCTCTGTGCCACTCGGCTGTGACTGATTCAAGCCAGGTCAAAGACAGACACAGCATAAAGGAGGCACAAGATTGACAAAAGCTGTTGGTGCAAAAACCACAGAGAAATAAGAAAACAGATGAGGGCCCATGTTGTCAGTGGTGCACTAGAAATGCTTTGTGCCTTGTGTAATGTGAGAGTCCTGTGGTGAAGATCTCAGACAGATGCGATGTGACCTAAATGACTGTCCCGAGAGGTCACAGGGCAGGGCGCACTGATAAAAGACGTGTGTCAGTGTTGAGACATTGCTCACTGGGCAAAACAAGAGGACACTGTGTGTAAACTGATAGAGAGAGAAGGGGAGAAGAAAAGAGTCTACATCAGCTAGTGCATCCTGGGTCTCCCATAACGTGTGCCTTTATAAAAACAAAATCAAGTCTAGCATCTACTACAGCTGTAATATCCTTCGGCAATAAAACAAAAGGAAATGGTCCACATTTCCTTTTAGAACTCACAGTGCCTGACCTCTTTGCTTAAAAGCTCTGAGGAGGCAGAGCAAAAGGGCAGACTTGCTGTTGCAGCGTCCCAGTTCTGTTCTAGTCTGGCTGCCCAGCTGCCCATGTCAGCCTGCTTCCGTTTCCCTCTCGCCTGCTCTCTGCTCAGAGGTAAGAGTGTGCAGCCGGCAAAGGCTGCAGCTTTTGGCGCAGGTCGCATCATTTACTCAGACACACTCCAGAGGTTTTGGGTTTCATGTTGCCCTGGAGGAGTGAAGAAAGCACCTGTTTGTGGAGACGGAGACCAGAAAGCTTCAGGTGTACTCGTGTGTAACCAGAGCTGGGTGTATGCCTGTGTCAAACAGGGCCCGTTATCTGTGTTGTCTGAGGACACAGAATACTGAGCAGCAGTAGAAACATTAATCTGAGCTTGGCCTCTGACCTCAAGGAGTCGCTCTCTGCCTCACAGGCTTTGTTGTCGTTTAGACTGATGCTATCTGACCAGATGAACTAAGCAAAGGAATGACTGTTTGGCTATAGTTTTTTTTTTTTTTTCTCTTTTGTGTTAATATTTTCCAATCAAACAGTTTTTGAGCACAAATGGAAACCCAAATTCTAACTACTGACTTGGATCAAAAAAACAAGCACAGAGTTGTCCCGTATCCCTCCTAGTGCAGCTATAGGACATATATGATATATAACTGTTTTTGAGAGTTTTACTATTTCACTACCCTCCCATTCACCCCTGGCCTGTATATTATGCTCTCTTTCAAGTCCTCCAGGTGCAGGCGCTAATGGTAGGGCTTCACACTGTCCTTATAAGCAGGCCTGGTCAAAAGCATAAATTCTGAGATGAAAAGGTTCGCTTTTCACACCGATGATAAGCTGTTTTACAACTCATTTAGATGTGCAGAATGTATGGGGCAAACAGCATAGAATGAAGGAAGGCATAAGAAAACTAGTCTATAACTAGGAGGCAGCCCAACAGGAACCTGCCTGTTAAGTGGCTGTTTGTTGTTATTTAAAACAACAACCTTTAGACGTCAATCAGCACTGGCACAGCTGATGCACGATGGATGGGACTATTACAGGGTATTTTCTTGTGGTCAGGATGAAATCAGTTGGAAACCTTTGTTTGTGCAGCACATTGTAAGTATATTCTCTTATGTCCCCTAATACCCCTCATACCACTACAAAGCATAGCAATGATATTGTGGCTTCAAGATGAGTATTGCCAGTGACAGACCTACAAATATCATCCTCCTCTCCTCTGTCTGTGTTTGTATTCTAATCTTGATGCAAGTGCACAGTTAGTAAAGCAGGAATATTGTCTTTGTCTTTTTTTAAAAAGGCTATTACTAAAGTGTATGCAGCCAAGCCTTGATGTGCGGACACCTAATCTGTTGGGTCTATTCACAAATGTGAGCATCTTAGATATATGGTATTTGAGCTCTAAAATAGACAGATGCAGTTTACCTTGACAGGACAAAAGACAAACAGCCATTAGCTTTTGCTTGATCAGATTTATTTTCAGTATAAATAAAAGGAAAATCAATCTGCTTTCCTAGTATGCTGCCAAAACACCCGAGCGCCCCTGAATGGAAAACCTTGGACGAGGATGACGCCAACATGTTTCCGCCTCTAAACATGCCTTCCTTTCTAATCCATACTTTGCATATTTGCTTACATTATTTTCGACAACAGCAATGAAGCACTACAATAGAGATTCATTAGCACATACCTTAAACAAATACTTTACAGCATTACATGCATACCAACAGACTTCCATTAACATAGCTGACATTTTCAAACTCATAGTTGTGTTACGTGTTTCTGCACAAGCTTTCTCTCCTGCGCTACTTCTTTAGTTATCTTTTCATCTTCCGATGAACTCAACAACTCGTTTTTCTGCCCCAATTCTCTCTCGACTCCTTTGTCATGTTGACGGATAACCCCCACTTGATTGGAGATAACAGGGTCTAGCTGTGGCAAGGATGTTACTGGCAATAGAAAGGCTTAAGAACATCTAAGAGTCTGTGTTAAGAGGAGTGATCATTTGTCTTCTTATAGGGTCATGGTTTAATAGTTAAAGTCCCAGAAGAGAAGTCTCTTTAATGGGAGTATGCACTCTGTAGTGTGCAGCCTTATCCCCTTACTGTGACTTGGCGTACGTAGTGCCCCCCCGTAGTCTCTAGCCCGGCCTGCTGAATTACGCCAGTGCACAGAGAGCTGTGGCTCCTCCACACCCAAACACACAACGCAATTTTCTTCTCCCTGTTGTACCCTTCATTGCCCCTTAGTGTTGGCCTTTAGCTCTGAAGATAAGGGCTCTTGACGCTTGGCCTGCTGGGATTTAATTGCTGAAGCCCACTTCACCCTCCCAAGCCAGGCCTTTTCCACCTCTCCACCCCGGTGCCCCTACTGACCTGCTTTTGTCTCTGCTGTTCCCCTGCTTTTGTTTGCTTTTCCTACTAATCTCAGACAGAAAAAAAGGCGAAAAGAAGTGAGCCGAGGGAGAGAGAAAATGCTTTTCTTCCTTTTGCCCCTTCTTATTGCCTCTTTAATTCTTTTTAAAAGGGACTGACCATGTATTTCACTTAGTGTTGCGCAAGGACGTTCCCATGCTTCTCAGTATTTTCTCCTTAACGTTTCTGCCCCTCGGGTGATTCCACATACTCATCAGCCAACACGTTTTATTCTAATATAACCTACAAACCTAGACTCAAGCATAAAGACAAAACACATGAAAAAACAATTGTTATATAAAATATCTGGTCACAAAGAGGTTTGAACTCCCATTCATATAAGCAGCATCATAATTCATCCAATCCAGCGTTTATAAACCCCAAAAGACTCCCTGTTAATCTTAAAATGCCAAGCAAGTGAGACAGACAAGCACACTTTTTCAAGCTCAGCTGCTGCCTGTCTCAGGAATGTCTCAACAAGCGCGCAGGGGAGAGAAAAGGAAATTACAACTCAAGGGATGAGGAGGAAGGCAAGAAGGGAAGGGGGGGGGGCATTCCTCCTTGAGGGGATGACAAGCCTGTCTTTCTACTATCTCTCTCGGACCCTCCACCTGCACTCACTTCAAAACACTTAAGTTAAAGCCACACAGCACACAGTGTGTGGATCCATGCTTTTGTGACGCCACAATTGCGCCTTATCTTACCCACTAATAAGACCTGCATGTGTCACTCGTATCCAGAAAGAAAGGAAACAGGAGAATCCAACCGAGCCAAGCTCCAATTTATCTGTGATCTGGCAGAATTTACTGACTAAACCCTTCCTCATCCATATCCAACACAGTTTCTCCTCCACTGGGTTATCAGATGTGCCTGTCCCAGTTTGGAATGAGGCACACTCAAATAAACATTCTGCCCCCGGGAGCTACATTAGAATCACCACGTTGAGTTTCTAAGAAAAATATTCTTAGTTTTATCTTGCTCTCCTCTCATGGCTGCCTTGATGTTGTGTATGTTCTGGCACGGGACCCTTATAGCTGTCTCTGGCCAAAAGTTTCTCTATTTCCGGAAGGAATTCAGACAAATACATGTATGATACTTCTCTCAGATGAACAGTAACGTGTCGTGCATGCAGCGTTTGTTCTGAATAGGCACCACATAAAGTATGTGTGTGTGTGTGTGTGTGTGTGTGTGTGTGTCAAAGAGAGTGTACACACACACACACACACACACACACGCTGTATCCTAAAACTGTAATGCTGCACCCCACACACAGTGATGATATGAAAACCTAAGACCATCTGCATACGCTCCAGCTGCTGCTTGATTCTCCCTAACCCCTTCATCTCCTGTTTATCTTCCCAAATCCTTTTGTATTCCCTTGTTCTGTACACATACGCAGCACAGCAGCCTCAATTTCTCTCATCATGATCATTTCTGAGCCCTGTAATGAAAGCTGCCTTTTTCTCTGTGACTATTTTTTAAAGGTTTTGGCCATCCTATGAAATTATGAATCTAGTTATTATTGATTAATACAATTAAACGTTTCATTTTCAACAGGAGCACATCAAATGTTCTCACTTTGGACTTCTCCCCAGCCACTGAGGCATGACCCAGAACATCTGTATACATGTATTTACTCACCTGTTAAAGTGAATTCCCTCAAGCGCTGTGTTTAAATGATGGGTTAACTGCAACCCTTCACCTCTGCTGCCCATTCAGCTGTAGCCGACAGCAAACTGTCGCCATCAGATGTTTCGTTACTTTCCAGACCAGATTTTCCATAAACAGTTGCAACACTAAGCGGGTCCAACCTTTCTGCATGGCTGCCAAAGTTCAGGTGTTTTTTCTGTGCTGTTAGCAGGTGCTGACTCTGAAAACTAGTTAACTGCTTTGTTCAATCAAGCCTTGAGGTTTGAGTAGGGTCATGTTATTGACGACTGGCTGCACAGAATAACATTTCTGCCCTGTCTAGAAGAGTTACCTGAATAATAAGAGTAATGTGTTGGCAGTGGGGTTCAGGCAAATGTCATGATTACTTTTAGTTTATACACTGGAGAAGGAAAAATAAGACATCAGGGAATCTTTCCAAGGCGGTTGTGATTTCAGGGGAGGAGCGAAAAGAAAAGTATGCTGAAAGAAATGGAAAATAAATGCCGTAGCTGTGGTGTGATGAGATGATACCCTTCCTACGCCTCTCTGATGCACCCCCTTAAAACCCTTGATCTCCTCTCCAAGTTCTGACATTCAAGGCAGTGAAAGAAAATGTTTAATTTAATGTGAAAGGAAAGAGCAGTGAATGGACTTTAAAAAGGATAAATTATTTAAGTTGGCAGCAGCACTGATGCTCCTGTAACATAAACTTTGATTAAGTAATAAAAAAAAATTATTAACAAAGGACAGACAAAGCAGTTTCAGCTGTTTTCAGAGATGGCATTGACACCAATGAGTAAATGAAATAAAACTACTTGAAATAGATGAGAAAAATAAATGCATTTATTTCCCGACATGTATGATCGCTGACCACAACACACTCAGATTCTGGTATAAACAAGAAGAGATACTGAGAGAGCAACTATGCTTCTAGAGCCTGATACAATGTTTGTGTATTTGTATATCTAACAGATGAGCTATGCAATATAATTTTATATATATATATATATATATATATATATATATATATATATATACACACACACACACATACATACATACATACATACATACATACATACATACACAATCTGTAACTTTAGAGGAAACGAACATTGTTCTAAGATAGAAAAAGGAAATGAGAAAAAAGGAGCCCCAACCCTAAATAAAGCAGTGTAAGAACAGAATGTTCTCACAGTATGTGCTTCATCTGTATAAAACTAAGTCACACATACTTGGCTTCTCATTCAGGTATTTGTGCAGTGAAGACATCAACAACTGCACCATTTAAGGCCCTGAAGTAAGCTCCCTCGAGCATTCAAGTTGACGAACGTACAGTGCTTGTGGGCAGGGCATCATTAATGTTCAGAAAGGTTTTGAATTATTAAACCATTCGCTACCCTCACTCAGAATCAATTAACTTAAATCATGACAAGAACTAAAATAATTGCTGGACACCAGGGGAATATGGAGTGTTTCAAATCAGGCCAGGGTGCCTCTGGTTAAGGATTATGGACAAAGAAGTGCTTTCTATTGACTCCCTGTAGACTAAAAAAAGACAAAAGAAGAGAAATGGTTAACAGATAGAGATGTTGCCTCTTCCCCCCAAGGCCGTCTCACTCAATAGCAGAGGATAATAAACTGCCACACAGACTCTTGTCGGCAACTAGCTTCTTCTTTATCTCCCCTCATTCCTTTCTACTTTCATCATCCCTTCCCTCCTTTGCAGCCCTTTCAAATACTGTGTTGACACTCAGGTGAAATGGGCTTAAATCACAGTAACATATGTATCTTTCGGATGATCCAGTAGGCTACTCGTTAGTCTACATAGTGTATATTTCACCCAGTATTACAGACAATTCTCTGGCAAGCAGCACTGGCCGTCAAGTCTGCATAATGACAACATAGAAAGCGTGTGTTATTTATATTACTACGGTAAGGGAAGCAGCTCTGGGCTATCAGTGAAGCTCCTCTCCAAGTTTAGAATGCCACAAAGTAAATCAACCACAGATGCATGGCCACGTGCAGCATGGCAGACATGCAGCCAAACAAAGCCGACATGGTATGGTTATATGAAACTGGAGATATCAGAGCAGTGTTTATGGTGAATCATTGAGAGGGATGTGTGAAGCTTTTCACTGTTTGAGTGTCTCTGGAGGGACAGAAAAACATTCAAAGCCACTCCATGTTTTCACTTTGATACATCTTCTCAGAAACAAAACAAGTTAGATTTGTTCATTGCTGCTGTGTCTGCGTGTTTCATAGGCTATGAAGTCTGTCATAAACATAGGTAGAGTGGTTAACTGTGATCCCAGTACAACCACAGTAAATGCAGTACAGTAAATAGCAGTGGGTGGGCAGCTTACAAATATAAACCCTTTGATTTACAAACACCAGCACACATATTATGAGATATATATATATATATGAGCATTTGTGGCTGTGTATGTGCTCGTGCACACACACATGCACACATAGCCATCTGTAGGATTATTAGAGGGAAACAAATGCGTTGGCATCCTGCAATACTCTCTAGATCATTGCAGGAAGAATGTGGCACTCCTTAGCCAGAAAGGCGTGGCAAGACGCCACTATGTCAACTTTTCCCTGAAGTTAGCAGAAAACTCCCTCTAAAGCCTGAGGTCACGGCTACGGTCCTATTGTTTGAGAGACCTTGTGACAAAAGACTGCCTTTGATCACTGGCTATGCATAGTTAAACCTTTGATAGTAATCTCACCCTTTGAAACACATTATAGACCCACACAGTGAATCAATAGCTGACCAAGGCTGGTTTAAAAACTAGACGATATAGGGAGAAAATATGCTTTCCTAAAGAATTTCAAAATTTTGCTATATCTGTCCCACATTTCTTGGTGCAACAGCTGGCTGCTTCTAAACTCAAACACGACCCTTGCAATATTGTGCGTTGTATCCTGTTTACAATCAGCATTTACTGTATATTTCTCTGAATGATTATGCAGTTCATTGACAGTTTATTTGTTCTTTTGTTTTAGGCTGAGCATGGAGAGACAAAGAGTCTCCACCATGAAGGTCTTTCTCACTCCGCTGATGCCCTTTCTACTCTTCTTCATCCTTCCCGATGGCACCTTGTCCAGCGAGTGCCCAGAGGACTGCGCCTGTTCCACGCCAGAATCCATCTTATGTTTCCTGAGACGCTCCTCTACTATCCCCAAGGGAGTGCCCCCATCCACAAAAAGTCTCTACCTCTTTGCCAATGGCATTGAGAGCTTGACAACTGAGGACTTTGATGGTCTGGAGAACCTGGAGATGCTGGACCTCAGTCAAAACAAATTGACAGAACTTACTGATAGGGTGTTTGAACCTTTGATCTCTTTGAGAAATCTGGACTTGTCATCCAACCAGATCACCCACATTTCAGAGGAATGCTTCCAGGGTATGGCACCGCTTGAGCGCCTTTATTTGTATAGTAATCATATCGAGACCATCCACCCTGCAGCCTTTAATGGTTTAGAGCACTTGCTGGAACTCAAACTGCAGGGCAACCAGTTGACATCCCTGCCTGCTCTCTCAATGCCCCGACTACTGCTGCTGGACCTTCGCTTTAATGTCTTACCCACCTTGGGTCCTTCAGACCTCCAGACCCCAAACCTGGAGTCGCTCAAATTGGGTGGTGTGGGGCTCTCCAATCTGAATAAGGAGCTTATGGGTAGTCTAAAGAACCTCCATGAACTGGACATCTCAGGAAACCAACTCGAGTCCTTCCCCTCAGCGCTAATGGAGACCCAGGGGCTGATTCATCTCAGCCTGGCTGGAAACCCCATGGGTCCTCTTAAGGTTCAGGACCTGCAGAACCTTGGAGAGCTGCAGGAGTTGGACATTAGTAGCCTCAGTTTGCAGAGCCTCCCTGAAGAGTTTTCCCAGCTCTTACCCCACCTCAGAAAGCTCACAGTAGCAGAGAACCCATTCAACTGTCTCTGTACATTAGCATGGTTCCCAAGATGGCTGAGAGCCAAGAGCATCACCCTGGAGAGAACAGAGGAGACCCGCTGCCATTTCCCACCTATCAATGCTGGAAAGGTAATGGAAAGACTGGAGCACAGGGATTTTGGCTGTCCTACTACAACTACAGTCACCACTAGTACTGTCAAAACTACTACTACCCTGCCTGTTCCTGTCACCACCCTCCCGAGTACTACTAGAGCTATTCCAGTCCCCAGGGCCAGTGACGACCCCACTAACAAAGAGAATACATTTCCCTTACCCCCTGTCCCCGCATCCCCCAGTAGCAGCAGCATCGACCCAGATGGCGAGCAGCATTTCTGTCCCCCTCACACCTGTGTGAATGGGGGTACTTGTCGATTGGACCAGCATGGTCAGGTAGAATGTATCTGTCCACATGGCACCTCTGGCATGTATTGTGAAGTCCAAAACCATCACCCACCTTCACCACCTGAAGCTGACATCCCCATGGCAACGGTCAGTGTAGATGCACCAGACATCAGCTCACATCAAGCAACCACAACCTCAGTCCTGCTGGACCTCCACCGCTACATTGAAATGCGGCCTTACATCCGTGGAATCCGCCTGACCTACCGCAATCTCTCTGGGCCAGACCGCAGGCCGATTCAACTCAGCCTGCCAGCATCCTTCCCAGAGTACAGACTCAGAGGTCTGAAGCCCAACTCCACCTACACTGTGTGTGCCAGTCCACTAGGTGCACCTAGTGGCACAGACAGGGTCTGTACTGAGGCCCATACGGCTGCTGAAAGTGTCAGGGGCCATGATGCACAATTTGACGACCAGAGGCTGACCACGATGCTGGTGCCTGCAATTGCCATTTTGCTACTGCTGGTACTGATAGCAATAGCAGTGGGAGTGGTATGCTATCTTCGCAGGAAGAGGGCCAACGGCCACCTGGACCTAGACTGTGAGCCCTCCCAGCTAGAGTTGGATGGAGTGAAGGCTGATATGGACAATGGGGCACTGCCTCAAAAACAGCCACAACTTATGGTCCCTGAACCTGTTGTTCAGAATGGCAATCTGGAATATGAGGTGTTGCTACTACAGGATCACTGTACATCAAATAACAATATGACTTCACACAAGCCTTCCTACTTTTGACACCTTTGACCCAAATGAGGATTTTAACTATATACATATATACAGTGTTTTCCCCACTGTTGAAAGAGCAGCAGAACAGCAAATGCTTTTGTGAAAGTGGAGGACACAGTATCAACCAGTCAACAAGCGAAGGAGAAACTGGACATATATTTAACTAAAGGCCCATTGGTTGTCTAAGTAGACATTAAACAAGTTCAAAAACATTTGTCTGGACTTTAAAAAACATTGAAAGTGCCTCTACTCCATTTACATGCTTTATTCTGCTTCAATAATATTTCTTCATTCACATTGCTGGAATGGCAACGTCTCAGCTCACATGAGTCAATGCTGGGACTGATGGTGTGTTGTCATTGGCTGAAACCTAGGGCTAAGGGACATACGGACCTCAAGCCCTCCTTTATCTGTTCATAAAGGAGAGTGCACTGAAATGGGGTTGTGCTGCCCTTTCCCCATCACAACAGCCCAACTAAACACTATCAGCAATTGTTTTTGCTGCATGTTGTAACTCCTCAGTACTACCCCAAAAGGGATCAGTGCTTTCTGTGAATGACCTTTAAGACACCAAATGAAGTTGTGCAGAGAAAAATGCTTCATGCTTGTATTGCTTTATTTGGCTCTAAAACACTTTTTTTGTTTTGTATGTATGTTTTTTTTTTTATACCCGTGTCTTTATGTTAATTTGTATTGTGCAACATTGTGACTGTTAACAGCCCTTTATACCTTCCACCCCCACCTCTTGTGACTAACAGACAAAACAGCAGATTAAAATCTTTGAAGATTAAAATTCGTTTGGTACCAGCAAAGTCAATCAAAGGGCTTTGCCCCCAGAATGTCAGACAGTCTAAGTAGATGTGAGTCTGGACAGGCTCAAGACTAAATCCCCCTTCTCTTACTGAAGCCCTCAGCCTGCTTTGCCATCACAAAGGAAGAAGGTAAGCAGGATTGCAAAAAGGTACTGTACAGAGAGAAGCAGTTGACTAAACCACTTCTGTTTCAGTGCTGCACTGAGTTTCAACCAGTGTAGAGCTTGACTTAATTACAGTAAGCACACACATGACTATACTAAAGCAAAAGAGAACTTCAGAGACATTATTTATTATTTATATTCCCTGGAAGGGAAACTCAATTTTATCCCTCAACTACAATTCACATACACCATACTACTTGGCCAGGCCCACAACAAGCAAAGCAAATAGTGGTTGTGTATTGTGTTTCCCATGAGTAAAAATAGCCTGCTTGGCGTAATGCTGTGCACAATTTCTCTTTGGCATGAAGGGTCCCAGTTTTGCTCACTTGCACCTAACCAGTATGGTAAAGCCAGATGCACAAGAGAAGCACACTCGATAGTGTTTATATTGTTTTGTTGAGGACAACGTGATGAGATCCAAATCTGTGAATTTAGGGTAACGAAGGACTCAAAGTAGCCGTGTGTGTGTGTGTGTGTGTGTGTGTGTGTGTGTGTGTGTGTGTGTGTGTGTGTGTGTGTGTGTGTGTGTGTGTACTGTAGATCTGTCAACTTCAGTTATAATGCAAGTATGTGTTCTGTCTTGTGCAAAGACCTGCAGACATCAAGCTACTATCAGTAACTCCTTCTATCTGCCTGCATGGAGTACATTAAGCCCCAAACAACACTACCTTTAGACAAACACACCAAAGACACAAATGTGAATGTCTGTAATGTTACCTACCTACAGTATTCCCAGCACACAATTAACAGTTCCCTGCTGACAAGATGCCTCGAGAACCCAAACAAACAATCAAGCAATTTAACTGGAATTATTGTCTGTAAAATAGAATACATTGAAGATAGCCAAAAGTATTTTCGGTGTGATTGTTAATTTTTCCCTGTTTATTTTGGGAAGCTCTTTGTTGTCATTCATTGATTTTTTTTAATTCTGTAAACATTATTTGTGAAAAAAAAGTGATGTTATCATTAAATGAATATCCAAAAATGAAACGGACAAGTTGTCTTTTTTGTAGTTTCCACTTTTTGCTTCTAAGAGGAAGGATAAGACTGAAAGGCAAAGGGGGGGGATTATGTTTGTTATTAACTTCCCTTCCCTTTAAGCCATCACTCAACAGGGTGAGGGGAGAGATCACAGGAGGGGGAGTCCAGAAAAGAGAAAGAGAAGGGAACAAAGTGCAGGTATAATTATGCTGGAAATTATAATCACCCACACATTAGTGAATGCATGTGTACATGTGCCGTGTATTTGTGCAAATTCATTTCAATAGTGAAACGGTGCCATTCACCTGAGTATATGTCAGACTCTCGCTCCCTCGTTAATGTCTGTACAGCCTTATAACAAAACTAAAGTCTAAAGAGAGGCTGTTCTTTGAGCTAAATGCTAACATCTGCATGCTAACATGCTCACAATGACAATGCTAACATGCTGACATGCAGGTAAAATGCTTGAATGTGCAAAGAACATTTCATGGCCAGCCATCCACAAATGTCATTAAAAAGACATTAAGATTAATCATCTAGGAACCATAAATGGACAGTTGTCAAGATACTTCAGTAAAAAACAAAAATGTCAACCTCATGGTGGCGCTGATGGAAATGTCAGGGGGAGCACCAAAGTTAGTAGGATCCATCCTCTGGGCACCGTGAATGTCTGTATAAAATGTCATGGCAATCCATCTAAGACTTATATATAGATATTTCAGTTTGGACCAAAGTGGTGGACCGACCGACATTGCCATCCCAAGAGCAATGCCGCTAGCATGGGTCAAAATTGTTAAATCATCCAGGCCCCTTAAATGATTTACAAGGTGAAAAAATAATGAGTGTGTTAGTGTTCTATAAAAGTATTCAATTCTCTTTGCAACATTCAACAGCATACCAAAAGACTGTTTAATGTGTACTTTTAATGGACAAGGTCTTGGAATTTTTCCTTACCAGCAGTGAGCTGGAGACCAAATGGAAATAAAGATTATGATTGAAAACACTCAGGTTAAGGTTGTAAGTGGATTTAACCATTGGAATGACTCACTGGTCTAAGGCTAATGAGTGAGCATTGTTTGCAAACCCACACAATTAACAGGCTGACCACCCATGTGTTTTATAGGTAGGATGCGGGTAGGGGATTGATGTAACACACACACACACACACACACACACAAACGTATATACTGGCCAATAGCTGGGAGCTGTTGTGCAAGGTCCCATGCTAACAACACAAACACATAAAACAGCTCCACTCACGTCACGGAGGCCCTATTATATCAATTTACTCAGAGAGAGAGCAAACTTCCTAGTGAAATAACAGGATAAACAATGCATGCCCTGGAGGTCAATAAGCTTGAACTTCTTTCTCCTTCCTCCACTGTTTTAACCTCCATTTAGCTTGAATTTTTGAAAAATATACACATATTTTTCTAAGTTGTAAAAGCAGTTCAGCCAATTTAGTCTCTCATTTACCAAAGAAAAAGTAAGACAGAGAGTAGAGAGATGAGGCTTAATTGTGAGCATATATGTGTATACCAGGTAAAAGGACAGATAGGATACTTAGATGTCAGATAAGAATAAATGCCTGCAGTTGAAAGAATGCATGCATGTTTCTGTCCTTCTCTCAAGAAAGGCATCTGCAAATGTTCATGTATAGGAATAAGAGAGAGCAGAGTATGTGTGTGTGTGTGTGTGTGTGTGTGTGTGTGTGTGTGTGTGTTTCTCTCCTTTCCTTCCATAAAACAGTCCCCCCTTTCTTCCCCTGGCTTTAAGAGAAACCTGGTCTCTGGATGGGTTCCAACTTTGACGCTCACACTCAGCCTGCGCTGCTCAATGGCCCCTATTGTAGTTTCAAGGGACCTTTTTTTACAATCATCAACCCAAAAGAATTCCACATGAAATTACTTCTGAGTAAATATTTTTGTTACTCCCCTCTTTTCGGTTTCTCTCTTACTCTCTATGTTTTGTTTCTAATTTGTTTCCAAATTCAGGGCTGCGAGAAGGCAGTCAAGGACAATGTGTTAAGGCCATGTGGCTGCAAGTAGCGTTTTGTTTCCCCTTTTACACAAATGACTTTTTCTGTCTCTTTCTACCTCTCCGTTTTCCATCTTCCAAATAGCCCTCCTGCCCACACAGCACAGCTGACCTCCCAGTAACCTCAAACCATCTATCCAACCTCAGCCAAGAGTATTTACAGTCAGCACTTGGAGGCATGAAATCAACTCCTCAAACATCACAAGATGAAGCATTGAACGCTTCATAAACTACAAAAAGATGACAAGGAAATTACATCTGCCATGATACAAAAAACTAGCAGCAGAAAATGCTGACTGCTTTATTAAATTATGACAACGTTTTATAATTTCTCCCAACACAAATAATAATTTGAAATCTCAAACTTTTATTCTTGAACTGCATTCAGTTTCTGTGATGTTGCTACATGTTTATGAAAAAGCAACAGAGAGTAAAAGAGTAGAGATGGAAAAGAAGAGCTGAGTAGAGAAAACACACCACCACTTTGTTTTTGGAACCTGGTTCTCTGGCTCCAGTTTTTGGCCCTCTGCTTGTTTCCCTACAGTACTCGCTCCAACTCTCCTGCCCCGTATCCCACCTTACCTGCCTCTAAATCTTTCTGAAGCACTAATAACAGATGAAGGGTGGTGTGCCACCGGTTCCTCTCATGCCATACAGCTGCCAGTCTGTGCCAGCAGATGGCCCAGATGCTGCTCTGACAAAAAGCACCGAGGGGAAAGATGAGAAGTGGGAGAGAAAGAAAAACAGGAAAAAGAAAGCAAAAAGGAAGAATTTGACTTTGGTTAATTCTTGGCAACATACATCAGCAGGCAATTCATTTCACATGCCGTTTAGTAGATTATTAGATATAAAAACAAATGGCAGTGTGATTTACCCGGCGCAGATATTTAGTTCCATCCTATAAATGAAATAAAATGTCATACGGGAAATGGATAATGCAAGCTGGCAGGTAAGTAATGTATGAAATTAGTGAATCAGGGTTAAACATTTGTGTAAACACGCGTCTATGCTGGGCCGGCCTGTGGCCTAAGCAAAATAAAGTACGTGACTGCCTAAAGCAACGTCCATTACTGCAGAGCGCCTGGTTGCGTTCTTGAGGCTGCATCCTAGGCTCCAAAGATATCAGTTTAGAGTTTAACACTGTCCAGCTGCAGAGAAACCCGGTCACAATTCAAGATCTGAACACCTTATCCTACAGTCTGTCCTTTCTTTTCATCTTGCAGTCTCACTTGTCAGTGGCTGTGAATGTTTCAATTATGCCAATAATGCAAAAAAGGTTTACAAAAATGCACATCCAGACGATATACTTGGAACTTGTGAACATAAATTTAATGAAGAAGAGCTTGACGTTCAAAACATCACTTGCTGGTAATTTAATATATGTGGAGGGGAACATTATTTTCCAATAACTACAATAGACTGTGAATAATTTTACCAGTGTTATGAATAATTACTAAGGCTGCAACTAATAATTATTTTCATTATACATTTTTTTTCTCCAAATAATCGATTAATCATTTAGTCTATGAAATGTAAAAAAACACAAGTTCCCAGATCCCAAGGTGATGTCTTCACATCTTGTCTTCACCCAAAAGTCAAAAACTCAAAAGATATTCAGTTTACTATGATATGTGACAAAGAAAAGCAGGAATATAAGAATCTGGAACCAGAGAATGTTTGTCTTTTCTTTCTTCCTTATTTTTGCTTGAAAAATTACTGAAATAATAACTTGACTATCAAAAAAGTTGCAGATTATTTTTTCTGTTGATCGGTTAATCAACTAATCATTTCAGTTCTAATTACTGCCATTCTTAAGTAGAGATGGGAAGTTTAAAAAAAAAAATTATATTTCTTTTTTCTTCTTTTTTTTTTAAAGAAAAATATGTAATCCATATATATTATACATACAAACATAAATGGAAAACTTTGTTCTTAGAAAACTTTAAGTCATAAACAGATGTAAAGAGGACAGTGCAGTGTTATATTCTCAACTGTGAAATTACTTCTTTGTGTCTTAATACCTACTGACCTCTTTATCACGTTTTTAATGAACCTGCTGTAAATTATATTTAGTATCTTCACCTTGGGCCTTTTCCTCCCACTTTTTCCATCATGACAATTTATAACTGCATTGCTTACTTTTTTTGTAGCACTAATGTAGCTACAAGTCTGTGGTAGACAAGTCATCTGGGCCCAAGTTAATTAAGATGTAGGGAGAGGACCCCAGAGCAAAATGTGACTTAGTACCACAAACAGACTCAGGCTGGTCTTAGGTTTATAAAAGTAGAAAGAACGTCAAGCTTCATGAGCACAATGTGTTGAAAGACCCAAATCAACAATAAATATAAATGAGGAAATCAGAAATGGAGAGTAATGATCCAACCAATGATGTAAAATAAGGAGAAGATGGAAAGAATTAGATGAAATTAAAGAGGTGGAGCGATGATGACATGCCAGGGGAGAAGAAAGTGGAGGGACATTGTTACTGGGCCACATGCAGTGAAAAGCTTATCCCTCTTTGGAAATGTACTGACAAGGAAGTGTGTGTGTGTGTGTGTGTGTGTGTGTGTGTGTGTGTGTGTGTGTGGGGGGTAGGGGACAGAAAGGAGGCCGATGAGGGTGAAAGGGGTGCAGGAAGGGGGACAATAATAGCACATATTGGTTAAAACCTGATTCATAATCTATGCCAGAAGAGTCCGTCAAATCCAAATAAGCTCCCTAAGACTGGCAAATGAAGCTAATAGCTGAAGCATGGAGCTATCGTTTAAACTAATCAGAACCCGTTATTCTAGAGTTAGCACATGTAAGAATAGCTTATAGCTTTCTCTAAATTTACTGGCAGGAGGACACAGTTTCTTGGCCTGTCCTTTTTCTGAATTTAAACTAGATATAACCATTTGGATGCAAATGCTCAGTAATTGAAGAAGAAGAATTAAACTTCTAAATTAAATTCCCTTGAGGTCAATAACTCCCAGGTCTCTCTGGGATGAGTACAGAGAGGTCAGGATGTCAGCTAGTCCTGAGAAAGGTTGCTTGCCTCTCATGGCCTTTGTAAGAAAACAGCTGTGATGTAAGGTGATGAAGGCCTGACCAGCTGTTCATGGGGCTAGCAGTTAGAAACATCAGAGGCAAGCGAGGAGCCCAATTTTAAAACTCAGTGGTGAATTCCACTGATTGTCACCAACAGCTACAGTTGCCACACTAGCGTCTGGCAAGCCTCGGGTTTCATACAATGCTTTCTTGTTTGTCGGGGGCCTAAAACCTCAACACTTCCGACCAAAACCGAATCCAGACAAAAGAAAGAGGAACACAAGACAAGTGTCAGTAACGGGCAGCTGTCATAATTTCTAGGTTGCCTATAAATAATCCTCTGGTTACAGTTATGTCGGTTATTTCAATGCATCTTTTATCACATACACATCACAACTGCTGTACTGCATGTACTGTAACTTGATTGAGGAGGCAAAAGATTGCAACATCAAAACATCTCGGTCTGATGAATCGTGTGTGCATGTTTGAGAGATGAAACAAAGGGCGAACCCCCATCGACCTCCTGTGACTGGACACAGCGACGCATTAAAATGTCCATGGGGTTTATGATCTAATAGTCACTGTAAGTCTCATGAGTCTCTGCAATGGGCCACACGTGCATCCACATGAAGGTGGGGGGCATCAGCAGGAGGAGATCATCTTGACACAGCCTGCTTGGCAGAGTCTCCCGGTACTCAGAGATTTATTTCATCTCACCTCCGGCAGAAGAAACATAAGGTATACACACACAAAGACTTACACTTATAAGGTTAAACATAGGGATCTATGGTTGTTTGTGATATGCTGTAAAAGGAATGCAGTACAGAGTTCAGGTCAGGTAAGCAGATGCTAAGTCCAGCATGCTATTAAGGCTTTATTTACAGTATATTATTTAACCGCAGCTGCTCCCTGCTGTTGTGGCTATATATAAAAAACATGTCCACAATGCCATTAAAAAAAAAAAAAAAAAAAAAAAAAACTATAGTTGCAATTACAGCTTATACATCATGATGTAAATATTTTAATAAGAGCCACACGAGGCATCTGCATCATGTACTGGAACTATTTGACATAAACCGAGCCAAAATTATGACCCAAATCCCTCATCTAAACAGCTATATTAAGACAGAAAACAATCTTTCATGCGCTTCTGCCCTACTTCTTTCAACAGGAGGCAAAAGATCACTGGACATTGTGTCTGGTTTAACTTGAAAACCCTCGTCCACTATTACCTCTCTCTTCCTACAGATGTACAGCAACAACAACAAAAACCTGCATCACAAACAAAACAGCAGAAGCGTGACCTGCATAACTTAAGAGTAGCACACTGATGGGGAGAAAGCCAGTCGAGGCCTCAGGGCCAAGCATTCAGGCCTCCCCCAATACATGTCCACCCCCCTTAAGACACCAGAAGACATTCATCAAACTCTGCTGTGTACACATCCTGCGCTAACTTTCAAACTCTACTTGCATCATGGCTGCACTGTGTATACACATCTGCAGATTCCACGTGGTTTGTGGCTGGAGCTCCTGCCTAATCTCAAACTGAGTTGAGCTATGCTGTAACGTGGGTGGGCATATTACGGGTACGGGCAAGTGGAGAGAAAAGAAACATTCCACTCATATTAGCTCTACCATCACCAATACAAATAGGTATACCTAAATGGAGGGTGGCGACAGGCACGGATAATGTGCCTGTAATCCTTTTTAACACAGTATGTGCTCATGGTGTCTCTGTGGTAGACAGCATGATTTATGTACATCTCTAACAGGATGGGAACCCCTCCCCACATGTCGTAGTGGATTAGATGCTACAATTAAGTTTTGTAAGCTGCATTGTTTTCATGGACAAAAATTGGAATAATATCACAAAAAGCATCGAAAGGATCATGTAAGGGAATAACCAGTTAAAAGACGTGTTAAATGATTGCCTTGAACTATGTGTACAGAGTGTGTCGTCCTAATGTGTTCTGGCACAAGGGTTGACTTCAGTAATTCACATCAGTCAATCTAATTCCATTTCCCCCAAAAACACATCCACATGCAGTGTTCACTGGCAGATAATGGCCGTCTCAAACATCCTGCTGCCACAGGGCTGAGGCCACCTGACCTCAGACCCCTGCATGTGAAGTCTAACTCTACATGGGTCATCAACTTCGGGCCAACAAACACCTGTTTGTTTCGAACAGCGAATAACACTCCGAGGGAGGGGTGTGTTTCAGAGGGAGTCATAACACGCAAAACGTTGCTCTGCTAATCCTGCTCGTGGGGAGGGTCTGGACAGTCACAAGTGTCTGGGTGCTGATTAGTAGTGAGCTGGTAATTGGTTGCAGACCAGGATCAAGCTTTTTACAGACTGTTGTCTGGTAATTAGGGTGCTCGTTTACATATCATGAGCAGTTGGGGCTAAACAGGGACAAAGAGACACACAGACGCCCCTTTATAGATCTGAAGTCAACAGTGATACAAACCTATTTACAAGTACATTTTACAGGTCAGCTTATGCAAACTCTCAATTTGCTTTCCAAAATGTTTGAAATAAACAGTATTTATATATATAAAAAAGGTAGATGAAGATTACAAAACACTGAAAGTTCAACATATGTCAAAATAAGAATATAGAAAAAAAATCAAGTAGCAACTGTTTTTTTTTAAATTATTTTCACAAAATGTACAATGGACCACAATGTGAATAAGTATTGGACTTTATAGTGCAATTCTTGTAATTGAATTTTGTCCTTAATATAATGTAAAATAAACTAAAATAACGATGCATGTTTGCTTTTTGTTTATCTTCCCCACAACTCAGCTCATGAATCGAATGCTTTTAGATAACCGACTCATATCTCTGACGCCTCAACTTCTTTGATTGCACAACCAACAACGACTTTTTCAGAAGTATACCGGTTTGCTGCTGCATTGCTAATCAACAATAATACATATTTTGCATAAAAAGTAAGTGGACTAAATGGTCAGTGCAAAATATGATCTATCTGACGCAAGTCTATGCGAGTTGATTTTCATGCTGCAAGGATCAAGTCAATGGTATGTTTTGGTAAATGACAGGCAGCAATTTAAAGTACACAATTTGTATTTCATGAGCTAAAACATGCAAAACCACCAGTAAGGTCCTTTAAGTATGGCCTAAGTTCTTCACTGCCTGAGTATGTGAATGCACAGCCACAGCCAACCTCTGTCCAGTCCAGTTGCAGTGACGGACGCCAACGGCCACTAACAGCCCACAGCTGTCCGGGTTGGCCAGGGTCGGAGAAGGCATTTCTTGGAGAGAGAGGGTGGTGTGCCAGAGATGGGTGGTGCTATGGTCACAACAACACAGTGAGAAACTAGCCACCGCATAAGACAAACATAAACAGGGACACCCGCTGGGCAGGCTGACGCCGCGTGCCTGTGTGGGTGCCTGCCAGCCTAGGTTGTGGCCTGGGGGTGTGGGCATGGCGGCTGAGCAGAGCACCCCGGTAGGCAGTCGATGGGTTCACCCCAGTGGAAAGTCTGCATCAGCCAGCTCGGAGCCCACTGTGGCTAAGAGAAGGTAGCAATTCACCAGACCCCCCCTCCCCACTAATGTAGCCATCACTTCCCAACCGACCACAAGCTAAATGTATCCTCCATACACAGCAGAAAATAGCATAACCGTGTGGGGGGGAGGGATTGGGGGGAGACTGATATAAAGAGGGGGAGAGGTGATGAATGGCCAAAATAGGACTGAAGTTATTATGGCATGACCAAAGAGGGAAACAACTTCATAAAACAAAGGAATGAATATCGAAAGCAAGATAAGGAGGAAGACATGAAGACACTGAAGGGGGTCTGAAAGATGGATGGAGCACTCCTGATAAAGAGTAAACAACGGGGGAGGGGTGGTCTCTCCAGTTCAACCACCACATATTTTCCCTCGAAAGGGATATAATTTACACAAACCCACTAAAGGTCAGGAGCAGAGCATGTAGTGCCAACTCCATCCAACCAGCCAACACAGTTTTTCTTCCTCTTCTCATTTCTGTCCGTCTCTCTTTCATTCTGTCCCCGTCTTTGTCGGTCTGTCTGTCTGTCTGTCTGTCTGTCTGTCTGTCTGTCTGTCTGTCTATCTTTTGGTCTCTCTAAGCATCCTTTCCATCTATTTTTATGGGACCTAATCCAATCACTGTGGATTTTAGGTTGGGAGATGCTTGTGTGTGTTTTTCAAAGACCTTGTGTCTTTTAGCAATCTTGGTTTTTGCAGTTTGCGGTTGGCAAGAAGTGGTTCCACTCTAGTTTCAACGTCTCGCATCCCCCATCTTCATTACGGTCAAAACACAGAAAGAGGAAGAGAGGAAAGAAGTAGTATAACAGCAAAGGTGGAATGGGCATAGCATGGCATATAGGCTGGGGAAAGGAGGAATGTAAGACATAAAGGCTTTGTGAACAGGGTATGTGAGCATTGCAGGTAAAAGTGAATAGAATAAAAAAGAATAAAAGGCCAGATCATCTGTGTTCTCCGTCACGGCAAAATCACCACGGCTTTGCCTGCTAATGTTATCTCCAGTCAGTCTCTTGATGTTGCCATATCTTATGAGAAAGACAATGACAGCATTCAAAAATTCAAAGTTTTTCTCTGAGAAAAGAAAGCTGGGAGTGAAAAATAAAAACCTAAAGACCAACACTATCACAGGACAAAGACAAATACTGCTCAAGAAAACATTGTGGAGACACGACCTCTTCCTCTAACCAACACTAAACAGAGCAGCAGAGCGACATTTCTCAAGGCCAGATGGTTGGACCAGGTTAGATGGGCACCTCTTAAAGTTCAAAGTGTAAAGACATCTGTTGACAAAAGACTGGTGTTGAAGTTGAGAAGACTCAAATGACCAAAAACGCTGTGTGTGTTTATGTGTGTGTGTTAGTTTGCACAGTAGTTTGCTTGTAGCTGACCGCGGAGACAGTGCGCAGCCTACCAGCTTACAGCTGTGAGTCCCCACAGCTTCACAGCAGCAGTGGACCGTGGAAGCACCATGATGGCCAGGATGTGTGGAGAACAGTTAAGAATAATACAGGCCACCTCACCAGCACACGTGTGTATGAAATTCTATCACAATTCGTCCATCAACCGTGTGTTTTTTTCAGTCCAGTGCTAATGAAAGGATTGCCCCTCTAGAACACCACCCAGGCAGGTCAGAGTGAAAGACCCAGCAGCTCCCCACCTTTGTCCCTTTGGCCTCTAAGGAACAAGTGGTCCCTTAAATATTTTCTTGCAACTGGGCCTCCCGCTTTCTCCAGGCTGGTCTTTTGGTCAAACATGTTTTTCTAAGGTGCTTTGTGAAGGAGTTGCCCTTTCACTCTCACTCCAAGACCCAATCCACACAGCTGGCTTATAAAGAAACCCACTGGAAAGGGAAAACAGCAGGATACAGTAAACATGTAGGTACAAAACTGAGCAGGCACACCAGCTTTACAATGTCTGTTTTTCAGTAGCAAAACATTTCCTACTTACTGGTTTGGAAGGAAAAGAAAAAAGTAAAAGAAAGAAAGCTGATAGAGATATACATTTTCTTATAGAAGACAAGACATTGTAATCAATCACTACACTGAGATTGTGGTGGCTTATTTAAACTAAACTGAATAAAGAGCAACTGAATAAAAAAGGTAGAATTCACACTATTTGTTTTAAAGTGTACTATCTTGTTAAAGTATCACCTATGCGCATGGCTAAATAAAGACACGGATGATTAAGTCTATGTCACTCCACCTGTCCCCAGCTGAGTGATGATGAATACTGTTTGGCGATGGTCTACTTGTGCTGAAAAAGGTAAAGAAATGGCAGACCCGTCCAGGCATGTATGTGTGTATATCAGCGTGGCATATACTATGAGAATGCATTTGTGTGTGTGTGTGTGTGTGTGTGTGTGTGTGTGTGTGTGTGTGTGTGTGTGTGTGTGTGTACGTGTGACTGACCTATCCAGCTTGCTGGTAGGAATGCAGCCTCTCCAGCTCCATGGTTGGGCAGCTGTGTGAGAGACACCTGTGCCCCATATGCCCTCAACACACAAACAGAACATGCATTGGAAGAGAGCCCCTATGTTGGTGTTAATGGCATTACCAAATCCGTCCCTGTGTCCCCCACACACATTTTAATGGATAATGGACCAGGACAGGAACCACTTTCAGGTGACTTTCGCAATGGGTGCTATGGGTGAGAAAATCCACAGACTTTATGGAAGACAGCAAACACCACAGCAAAGCACCACTTTACAATCATCCATGTAGGTCTCTTTTCCTACACTAGTGGTTGCAGCAACACTGGCAGGTCCATTTTCGTTCTGACATCACAATTCAACCGCTACTAAATTGAAATGGAAGATTAACATGCTAAATGAGTCTTGTAGTGTACCAGGAATGCCTTAAACTTGAAGGGACAGTTCACCCAAAAATACATATTTTTAATCTTACCTGTTAGTGCTATTTATCAATTTGGTGCGAGTTTCCAAGGTTGGAGATATCGGTCCTCTCTGTTTTGTTGAAGTCAGTGAGTCACGGCAATGCCGATAAAGTGGTTTCAAGTGTGGTTAAATGTTTTCAAAACAGCATTTGCTGCAATATGATATTAATGGAGAGGTGAAAGCGGTCGCGGCGCTGTTGACGTTACACTTCCTGTGAGACAAGCAGGCACAACAGTGGTTTCTATGCCCTGGTGACTGACTGACAGGCTGAGGTTGTAAGGTAAGGCAACTTTACTTCTACAGCACCTTTCAGCAACAAGGCAATTCAATTCCATTCCTTTGCACTTAAGTTAGTTCTCCATTAGTTCAATGTTGACAGCCGGGCAGTCACCAAGTTTATTGTTAAAGGTTTGTGTCATTAT
Organism: Perca flavescens; assembly: GCF_004354835.1. Taxonomy (NCBI): domain Eukaryota; kingdom Metazoa; phylum Chordata; class Actinopteri; order Perciformes; family Percidae; genus Perca; species Perca flavescens. The sequence goes on from NC_041345.1 coordinate 12,396,750, forward strand.
GCAGTTTGCATTAAAAAGTCTTCGTTGTTTACATTCCTTTGCATTTTATTTGGTTCAATATTAGCCTGTACACAATGTCATTTGTTTATTTATTATTTATAACATGTTCATGTTGTGGCAAAAAGGTTTCTCTTTTTTTGGCCAAATTCGGATTGAAACCAATCCTGAGTATCTGACTGGCGCACCCCTATCCAAAAGCACAATCAGTTTTATTAATGTTACTCTGAGTGAGCAGTGTTACCAGAATATTTTTTATGTTGATAACTGTTTTGATTCACAATTAAGGTGGAAAATAAAGGCACTGGAAGCCAGTGTAGAGACTTCAGTACTGGAGTGATGTGATCCACTTTCTTGGTTTTAGTGAGGACTCGAGCAGCAGCGTTTTGAATCAGCTGCAGTTGTCTGATTGATTTTTTAGGGAGACCTGTAAAGACACTGTTACAGAAGTCAAGTCTACTGAAGATAAAAGCATGGACAAGTTTTTCCAGATCCTGCTGAGACATAAGCCCTTTAACCCTTGATATATTTTTAAGGTGATAATAGGCTGATTTTTTAATTATGTTAATGTGGCTTTTAAAATTTAGGTCTGAGTCCATGACTACACCAAGATTTCTTGCTTTGTCGGTTGTTTTTAACATTGTCGTTTGAAGCTGAGCGCTGACTTTCAATCGTTCCTCTTTTGCTCCAAAAACAACCACCTCCGTTTTTTCTTCATTTAATTTAAGAAAGTTCTGGCATCTAGATTGATGAATAGTGCTAAAGGTAAAATAAATATGTATTTTTGGTTTTAAGGTGAACTGTCCCTTTAAAACAGTTCCTAAATCAACAATTATGATGAGGTCTGCCTTCCTCATCTTTTGTGGCCAGAGGAAAAAAGTATTAGACAAAGGACGGCAAAGGCACAATAGAGGGCTTACACTCCCAACTCTTACAAGACTCCCACTTGTACCCAACTCTTCAAGCCCCTGCCACCGCAGCCTCGCATGAAGCTTTCATACAATAGCTGACTGACTAATTGACCTTGCTGATATAATGTTAGCTGGCTTCAAACGGAGGAGATTCAGTTGATGTTTGAGTAGGAAAGTCCAGAGGATTCTTCAAGAGCACACAGACTAAGGATCCTTCATCTTTTCTTATTTTTTCCCCACTGCAACTAATTTCACAATGGAGAAATTATTTCCTGGCCACCATCACCTCCTCAACTCTCCCACCAATTACATTTTGATGACATTTTTTTTAATCTGCTTAGGCCAAGTGCACTCAGACAGATGCACACACAACCTTTGGCACAATAACAAGGAGGCTGTGCAGGTTCAGAGCAGCTTTTGTTGTCACAACATTGCCATGGAGACAAGAGAAATTTGACAGGCAGTGATGCTGTTCAGTCCTTTCTCTGCTATTTTCCTCTGTTTTGTCCACACACTTAAGCAATGTGTGTGTGCATATACACACATGAACATAAACAAATCTAGTACATGTAAGTACAACACACTAACCCATGTGTTGACACGATTGGAACACAGCGAGGCATTAGAGCATCCGGGTCATATGACCAGTTATGTAATGAGAAAACTTGTACACACACACACACACACACACACACACACACACACACACACACACACACACACACACACACACACACACACACACACACACACACACACACACACACACACACACACACACACACACACACACACACACACACACACACACACACACACACACACACACACACACACACAGAGCAGCGGCATGCCTCAGCACCTTTCCCCATTAAACTAAGCGTGGCATATTACTTCTGCCTCACTGACATGTTTCCACAGTGTGGGCAGACATATACAGCCCAAATGGGAAGTGACATCAGCCAGGAGCACATGTGGCCCACCTTCCACCAACCAATCAGGGAACCTCTTTGATAAACACTTCCCTTCTGTTTTCACGAGTTTCCTTTTCAGACAGCGGCCAATGCAGGGCCAATGAGGGGCCCAGGATCATTGATTTCTATCACGGAAACATGATCATAAAAGACAATACAATAAGCAGACAATCCACCTAGCAGCTCTCTCTATGAAACAATAGGAAAAGTCTGCTCACTCAAACTCACTTTAAAGAAGGAAAGCTGGGCTGGATTTGCTTTTGTGCCAGATGTGGATGGGTGTGCTATGCTGATGTTAGACAGACCATTTACAAATGTGAAAAGTCATTGGCTGAGATATTATGAGATTAGATTTGGCATCAGTATCGGCAGTGACACCATTTGTTTTTTTTGGCAGAATTTAAAATGAAATGATGATTATGGTGTTCAAGTGCCAAAAACCAAACAGAATGGGATAATTGGCTGCTCAAATGTTTCTTAAGGAGGTGCATTTCATTTCATCATTGATTCATGCACAAAATGAGGAACAAATAAACCATCATGTGGCTGAAAAATCACAATTAGGTGTGTCGATATTAACTTACTGGTACATTTGGATAACAACAGAAGAAGAAGAAGAAGAATAAAGAGTAATTGTAAAAGACCATTTACAACTGTCCAACCAATCAACACTTTCCAGAATGTAGGCATAGATATTTTAAAAAGTATACTCAAGAAAGCATAACCACAGAGTTTTCCACAATATGCAAATCCCTAGTTAAGTATCAAGGACAGACAGGGCAGGTTACAGTTTGCACAAGTACAGTAAGAAATCTATAGCGTTCTGGAGCAAAGTGTTATGGACAGAAGAGGCAAATATCAATATGTACAGTACCAGAGTGATCGAATGATTAAAGCATGGAGGAAAAAAATGAACATTTTAAGATACAACAAATAACACCTTATCTGTCAAACATGGGGGAGGTGGTTTTACATTGGTCACTTCTGACAGGAGAATGCAGAAACGACTAGCCTGCTAGATGTTAGTGAATGCATCAAAACTCATTGGACAATATGTGTCATCATGCAGAAGGACAATGATCCTAAAGCCAACACAAAAAGGGATATATTTCAATGATGTTTGGCCTACTAAAATTGAGGGATTACGTATAAGAACGGGCAGTTCTTTTTGACAGCAAAGTCAGCACTTTATTGTTTTGATCCACATCACAGTACAGTACAGAGCCAACACAACATAAAATGCGTCAAATACAAATGGATTGCATTAGAGGCTCCAACCACTTTTGATAAAATGGACTTCCATGTTGACATGTTAGAAGTACCACAAGTTTAATCTCGGTTTTATCTCGGACTGTGTAATTAAGGAGGGTCTATCTATCTCCGTACATATGAATTATGTGAACACAAGCAACTCCCGCTTGTCTGTGTGCATCAAGAACACAGTCTCTCGATCACTCCCTTTGTACCTTTATTATTCTTTGTAAGACTATGAGGTGAGCAGTGACAAGCTGCCAATCTGCCGCAGTCCCAGAGGCAGCAGTGGAGGCCAGGCTGCAGGGCGGAGGTGGGCGGGGTGGAGGGCAGAGGAAACCATCTACTAATGGGAAACACACTTCTCTCCATTGCTCAAATTGCTCTTTCTACCACAGCAGAGAGAGGTGGCAGGCATCCAGGAGGTGACTGGCGTCTAGAAGCGAGGCATGATTTAAAAACGGGAGCTCTGCCGTGCCACGGTTCCTGATTCTCATGAAAGGGACAATCATGAGTCTTATAAAACACATGCATGTGTTGAAAGAGAGTGAAGGAGGAAGAAGAGGCGGGTATACAGTATAAGAACACATAAAACAGACAGAAAGGAAGACATAGCAGACAAATTATATACAAAATAAGTACATATAAGGGAAATTAAAAGCAAAAAGATGAAATGGAGATACCAGAAGGCTTAAAAAACAGTAGAGATACTAAAGACAATTCTATAACAAATAGGGCATTAAGGCAACCTTGTGGATTTTTTTTACACAAGCTACTCCTAGTTTGGAAGATCTCCTTCAACCTGCCATTGTAGCTCACTTCAAAAATAGCAGTCCATTACATTAATACTTAATTGCAGTGTGTTTAATTATCACCTAGCATTGTATCCGTGTATTGTGAATAATGGCCTGTGCTGTTTCCACTTTGGCCCTGCGTCTTCTGCCAACCCATCCTTCTTCACATCTCTATCAGATGCTCAGTGACTGGATATTATCTACCCCACAGAGAAGGGGAAAAAGTGCTGAAATGGACTTGGGATGGCCCAGAGTACTGTGAAGGCTTTTAGGAGGGCAAAGATCCCAAATGTTATTTGCCAATGCATTTTTAATAAGGGGGGGGGGGAGCCATTTTTCCAGATGTTGAAGAAAAGCTATATCTGCAGCTGCAAGTGCAACTTGGCTGCTGTTTTTGTAAAGGATGGAAAGTAAAGTCTGACACTGTCTCAAACTGTTAAGACAGAGCGAGGATCCAGAAAAAGCCATCCAGTTTTGAGTCATTTGTGCAATTACCTTAACAGCATTAAGACTTGCTCAACTGCCACGTAATGCAGAGCAGCGTCCCTCAACGAATCATCTCCAGTTTAGTCTGCATGAAATTATAATCAAAACCATAAAAGAAAACAAAGGTGAATGGGAAAAGACTAGGGGGAGGTAGTAAGGAAGGAGGTAGCTGAAGGTGGGAGGGGGAGAATTTTTTCTATTTTCCCTTCTGTGGCGAGTTCACACAAAAGGGTCCTTCTGATCCCTGGAGTGCTGAGCACATACCTGCGGGATGAAATCAAAACCCTCTGTGAATTATATTAAATATCCCCTGCCAAACGCTCCACATAGTTCCATGTGTTTTTTACCAGTTCTGAGAGGAACCATTAGGCTGTGCTCTAAAAACAAAAAACCCAACAACACTTAATTAGAATCCCAGACACCAGCACCTTCAAAAACTCAGCTCCCTTCTTCCATTTCGTCTGTGCAGGACAGAGAGAAAAAAGAGTGAGGAACAAAGGAGCGGGGGGGGACAAATGGTAACAGACAGAGGGTCTAATAGATGCCCAGATAAGGATATAAAAAAGGGATTCACTGAAGGATAGCAGCTGTATTCTTGACAGGTTCGTAGGGCCCAGGAATAAAAGGACATTTGCTGTTTTAGATGATCACAGGGCATGAAAGAGGAACGGATGACTTCTTCAATAAGGTGTTACGGAATAATAGAAGTTGCCACATGAGCTTCCATGAAAAGCTCATCAAAGCTCATAGAGAGACGATATTTTAAAAGAAATTATTTGAAAAAATAGGAGGGGATTTCAGAGCTCCCTCCTCCTCCTTTTTCATCCTCTTTTCCTGGTCAAACTCCTGCTCCACTGAATCACAAAAGTGAAACCCCAAATGACTAACAGATTCAAGACACCGTGTTTCAACTGTCAGGGCACAGAGTTCAGGTTCTTGAACAGAGTGTGTGCGGTCACATCTTTACCCTATACCCTCCCCCCAAGGCCATCCTGGAGAGGGGGTGCAGCAGCTGACCTGTCAACTTGAGCCTGAGGATCACCTGAATACTGTAGTTTAGCCTTTCCCTCCACCTTAAACATGACTTTCCGGGCTATTCCCAAACAACAAAGCTCCATTCGCTATTAGAAAGTTAACTTGGAGAAAAAAAAAAGCAAGGTCAAACGATCGTTCAAACATTCTGTGGCATTTTTTTGGTCTGGTTTGGTTAGTGGTGCTGCAGCTGCACCTAATCCCCACAGGAAAGCCTTCATCTGGGACTGATTTTAGAGTGCTTGGGCCAAGGTGGGAGAAAGGGGGGACTGTTCAGTAAAAAGACTGATTCCCTTCTGGGGCATAGGCCTCTTCTCGATTCATCTGATTAAAGGGAGTTTGGCTCAATTACACCCAATGACTGGGCCCTGCTCCCAGGCACAACCCTGGTAGGAAAACACACAGGAATAGATTGTGGAGAGGGTGCGAGTATGTGCATCACACCTGGGGCACTCCCATGCATAAACCACAAAACTTCTCTCTTTCGGCCAACAGCACAGTCTGTCAGCAGTTCTTGCCTCAGAGGGTGAGTTCTTTGTGTAACCCGTGACCGGGTTGGGAAAACAGTAGGGTCGGCTCTCCGGGGACGGGCTTATGTCCCCTCCAATCGGCAGGATGGATACTGGTTGGCACACCGGCTCACAGCGATCAGTTTTAATCAGCCTCATGCCAGAAAAAAAACTGAGCAGCTATGATGAGGAGTAATAAAAGATGCATGTGTGTATATGCCTACACATGTCATCTTGTATGTGTCCATGTGCTCGAGGAGAAGAGCAGAACATTGGTAGTGACTGAGGACAATTTAAGGCCACAACTTTCTCTGAGATTCAAGTTTCGTCACGCTGAATTCGGACCAACTGACCCCTTGCACTGTCATGTTTATGACACAATTACAAACTTTACAGGCATGCATCATCAAAACTTTGCCGTGTTCATTGTGAGTGTGGTGAATCTGTGTATATAGCTGCTAAAGTGGAGGAGAATGTATAATTATCACGACGACTCAAGCATTTACACGGCAAGCTGGTTGCAATCGTGCCCAGTTGTAAAGTTCACTGATTGCAGCTGGCTTAAAAGGCCCAATTAAACTCATTATCATAATTCAGGTTTATAGAGTATGAGGGAGAGACACAGAGATCCCCGCTGTTCTCCAATGTCCAGATCTGTATGGAAAACGGGCATGCAGTAATAGCTACCTCTGCACAGTTAAAAACACCCGTCTCATGCTCATCACCCTCCATCCCTGAATTTTTCAGTCTCCATTTCAACCCCAACTAAAACATTTCCCCTCCATTATTCTCCATCCAAATTATATTCCACCCACAACCCCATTTTACTGGCTCTTGCTCCCAGGCCTCTTTATGTTGTGACACTCCAAAGAAAACAGTACTACCGTATGTCGATGACTAGCACAGCTAACCTGATACAAGCCAGCTCGCTGCTCCGATTTCAAACCATGTTTACCATGGTCCTTTTAATAAAAAACAGGCAAGAAAAAAGAACAAATCCATCTTTATATGAACCCCAGGCCTAAAATGACAAGGAGGAAATGCCCTACTCTGGATGTTTGACTTTAAGCTTCCTCAGCTGGCACGGTTTAATCTATCAAGTGCAAAGAAAAATGAAGACAAGGTCTCCTTTTGATTATTGCACAGTCTTTGTCATAGCTGCTTCGTAAAACACATAAGAGACATGCTGAACTAAAATAAAATTTTACACAGAAAATCCACCATGATAACAAAGCAGAAACAAACAATTGAAACCCTGATGGCCAAAGGGGACTTGAGGATAGCCCGATGTGGGAGGGAACAAGCTCAATTACAGAAAAGTATGAAGCGACCGGCATCGTTGCTTCTCGGAGCGATCTGCACACCGTTTACCTTTTCCTGCTACCACAGGACTTCAGCGCGAGACTAGAGGTAGCCTTCTCTAATGCCATCACTGTGCAAGCCACAGACATCATCGTTTCCATGTAGTTACATACTCACTGATATGGTCATAACCACTACAGTGCTCAATTACCTATTTTTGAGGGGGAATAAACTTTAAATTTTCATCGCGAAGGCATGACCTGTTCTCTGGAGGACATAGCCAGAACAGCGGGCGCTTGGTGGATTGTTGTGGGGAGCGGGAGGCAACGAAGGCGGGGAGGAAGCAGAAGCAAGGATGCCGGTCGGGCCAGCTAGTTCGGCTAAGGGAACTACCACACAGATCGCCACTGCCAAGCCTCCTACTCACCAACACCAGATTGATCACACACAAAATGGATGAGCTACAAATACACACGGAACTGCTGCATGATGATTATCACAGAAGCCTGACTGAACACACGGCAGCTAGCAGCTAGCAGGGCAAGCTAGCTACCGGCAGGACAGAGACAGGGTAGGTGAATTTAAACATAGACATCTTGTTGTCAAGTAAGGGCCATGTTCATGTTGCACAGACATTATAATTGCATTTTGTGTCTGTTAAGAGGCACAAAGGCACTATAAAACTTGCCCCGACAACTGCCGTTTTCGCTAAGTGGAAGCTCATAGACGTAGCTGCCGCTACTCCGTGTTGACCGCACCGATTCGGCTTTTTTTTTTTTTCCCCCTTCTATCGACTGTACTCGCATATTTCGATATCAAGATTCGCGATCAAGATCAATGTAAAAATTGGCCGGAATTCTCCTTTAAGAAACTCGCTGCACAGTGAGATACTGGATAAATACTGACTAGCATGAGTGGAAAGAGGCCCAGACACAAGCCTCCATCCCCCAGTTGCATTTTAAAACATTGATTTAAAAAAAGATGCAGTGAGACTGAATAAACAGCCAGCAATAACAAACATTTTGACCTTGCCCATTACCTAGAAACAGGCCAGACATTTCTGTTATCAGCGTTTGCTGATTGCACACTACGTCTAGGAGCTATTTAGCTTCATAGTGTGTTTGGCCAGCGCTAAGATGGAAATTACTAAATAAGAAGTAGTGATTACATTTCCCCCCCAATTTAACTCCTGAAGTCTTGTTTGTTCTTGACAGTGTTCTGGATGTTCCCCATTGTGGACATTAGCGGACAGGAATGGAGCCTTGGCCTGTAACAGCAGCTTTGGTCAAAAGCCCAGACGGGACCTTGGTCAAAGCTGCAGCTATATTCTAACATGGCAAGAAGCTAGGAGCAGGCGGGAGAAGGATAAATAATTAGATGTGGGAAGAGGGATGAGATGGTGCATAAAAAGCTGTTCATAAACATAAGGCTCCTTTGTAGACCTTTTCAACACAAGCCAAAAATAAATAAATAAATATTTGATTAAAACCAGCTTCATGAAAATGACACTAAAGTGGCTGCACCAAAGTCTAATATAGCTGTTCTGTTTGAGGAAAAAATAGACAAGGGAAGAAGAGTTGGGAGAGAGAAGCATGCAGGAAATATTGTGGCAAAGAAGATGAAACACCAGAATGGCAGTAAAGGGCAAGGTCTCATCTGTCATTTGACTGCCTACCTGTTTTATATCAGTGTTGGTCTACAGGCATCTGGAGGGGATGTGGCCTTGGGAGCGATCGCTCCCTGACACAACATCCCAGCATATGATAGCATGACTGAAATGATTTAACACAGGACACACTGAAGATGGGTAAGCACACACCCCAGCAATTACGTTCAATAAAAAAAACATATATATAATATATAGTATATTGAATTAACTAATATCAAAATACAGGAAACCAATGGGCTTTTCTCAAATTCAAAGCTATTTATCTAATAAAGTGTATATGGTGGGCTCTTCTGCTGATTCAAGTAAGTGTGAACAGACACTTAGAAAACCAGACAGTGGATGAAGGCTTCAGGAATGCTTAACAGCTTGTCACCAGATGAGAAGGACACTAGAAATCGTCACATTGCTGGTACATTCTCTCCAAGTTGTGCCATCATCACAACTACAAAACAGCAGCCACAGACGGTGAGTAAACATTCCTCTGTCTACAAGCAGAGACACCAGGGAGACAAACCTTGCAATAAAATTAACTAATTAACACTAGCTTCCGTGATTTTAGCAGAATCCCAGTTCCTGATTTGCTGTGTTTTGTCGGGATTTTGTCTAGACTTTGTACTAATATGAATATCATATATATGAGAAACATATTTGCTTTGGTAATGGGAAGCAAAAAAAAGTGGCATCAGATATCCTCCATTTCCCTGAAGAGGACGCTGCCACCAAACCAAACCAAACTATCTGTCTCGCTCAAATGAAAAGTTAAAAAGAAGTTCATACTATTTACATAAATTTACATTGTACATCTTCACACTTTCTGGTCCTTGCTGCAACCAAACATGGGCACATACAGACTCTCAAATACCTCTGCCAAAGAACAGATGTGCTGCCATAACCTTTAACACAGAAAGCTCTGTGCAGCTACAGCTCTGCCTTTACTACAGTAATAATAATGATAATACATTTATTTAATCCACCATAGTGCACTGAATCACCTGGCAGAGTCCGGTCTGCTCTAGTTTGTAAAGACTTGGCCCTGAAACCTGTTTATAATAGCACTAAAATGCATGAGTTGGAATTGACAAAGGAACCCTCACTCCCACCCTCTCTCTTCTCTTTCCTGCTCCATCCTTCCATTCCCCTCTTCTCTGGAGCCTGGCCACGCTGCCGCTCTCCTCCGGTCCTCCGCAGCCGTGTTTGGAAAAATAAACGGAGCAATTTGGAGAAGGTCAGGAGCAGAAATGACACGCGATGAGCTGAAGGGAGAAGTGTGCACTGCTGTTGCCTGACCCTTCGTAGTTATTATGGACAGAGGGTCGCAGAGAGAGGATAGGTGTGTGTGTGTGTGTGTGTGTGTGTGTGTGTGTGTGTGTGTGTGTGTGTGTGTGTGTGTGTGTGTGTGGCTCTGACCCAGGAAATGGCAAGAATATGAGGGACAGTGTCAGCAGTCTGGGAGGTCTGCATGCCCGTCCAGCTTCACAATGTGTGGAGGTCCTCCATAAATTGTGCCATATATGTAATGCCCCACACCAATATCCAAATACCACACAAATACACGGTTTGCCAAGTATGTCAAATCACACACGCACAGTCACACTTTGTACTGTAAAACATGACCTCTGGCTGTCACTGACGGACATTAAAGTGCAACACGCTCAGTGACATGGGCAGTGGTTGCACACTAATACTGTACTCACCCGCTGGAGGTGCCGAGTGACGCCGAGCTGACAGAAGAGCTCAGCTTCCTGCTGTCCCAAAGCCTCACCTCCCGACTACGCATCTACACACAACACACACACAAAAATTCATACCAACAGATGAGCTCATAGAAACTAAACGAGACTCAGAGTTCTTAAGAAGTTACACTTATGATCATGATTTCGCACCATCACTGACAGGTGGAGAAATGCATGATGGTAATTTTCACTCTTCAGTCTCAGAAGCAAAGCCAATGTATTGCATTGCATAAAACCTTTGAGTGTATGTGCATAGTGCAAGACAGTGAACATATATCGTTCCATTGTTAAAATACTTTTGATGGCACTACATAGTAAAAACTTGAACACTTAAACTGGCAAAAATAAATTATTGTGTGAGCTTTTAGCAAATAAGATAAGATAAGATAGAGTTTATTAATCCCACACTGGGGAAATTCCTGTGTTAGTAGAGAGTAAACCCTACATAGCCAATAATTCATAATATAAATATATCATATTATTTTTTGGGTTTTCATGCAAATGTTTAAATGCAAAGTGGGCGGCTCCTGGTAGCTCCGGCCATTGCCATCTTGGCAGTATACAGTCTATACTTGACACTCACCACTGCATTGCCCATTTAGCCCCGCCTCCTCTCAGAACAAGGAAAGGTAAAGGATACAAGCAAGCCCATATTTTAGCACCGCAGCATCAAAACTGGTATTGAATATTGATATTTTTCAAGGTATTGTATCGAAGTTAGAAATTCCAGTATGATGACAACATTAGAATTGAAACAATATTTTTATTGAAAAAGGAATTACCCTGTTACTGTAGTCTTGTTATAGCATAATGTTCACATTTAACAGTAAATATTGGCACAAAAAAGTTGCTACCAGCAACTTCAGTTCCAAACTAATAGTCTCTGAGTCCTCAAAAGCTCATAATGGTCAAACCCTAGTGCATATGCATATGTACTTGCTTCACAAGATAATAACTCAGAAACACAAGACTCTTGGTAAATGCACAATGAACAAAGAGATTCTCACCATATCAAAGCCGGTGGTGAGTAAAAGGTCGTCTTTGGCCCACAGGATGCGTGAATCCTTGTTGTTCTGAAGGCTCTTGGCACTCTGTGGGGAATACAATGAAATGTTTTAAATCGGACGACAACATAACAACTTAAATACATCTTACTTGACTTCTTGATCCTAACTTCGTGAAGTCAATGTCTCTATGATGAACCCTAACTTTAAGCATAACTTTGAGGTGTAGTTCAAGATAACGAGGAGGGTGATGATGAGTGAATGATTTGCAGGGAAGAGAAAAAGACAGAGAAAGAAAGACAGAAAGGACTATTCCCAGAGGCCTCTGACAGATCCCTGCAGTTGGACAGAACAGGACTTGTCCCATGAAAGGAACGCTTGTTATTGTTGATGTAGCAGACAAGGTGACTTCTGCCCCAAGTGCATCTTAGATTACCAAACTGTGAATCCACATCTCTGTGTGTGTGTGTGTTCATGGTACTGAGACTTTGTTACACTGTTTCCATGGGGAATATGTGTCAAAACAGCACTGTCATGCTGAAATAAATAACACATGTTGTCAGAGGTAAGAGCTAAAAACAACTGCAGGTGTTGAAATGAGAGAATGTGCATGTTCGTAAGGACAAAATGTTAAAAAAAAGGAGCAAGTGGAATGGAGCATAAGTAAGTTAATGTGCTGGATTTTGTACGCATTGTACTCAAACACTGTGCTGTTATTGAGCCAAGCCATACACGAACTGTAACTGTGAAGGTGAGGACAAAAGAGAGAAGATGTACAAGGATGGCTCATAGACTGCCATTTAATTACTTAGAAGTGTTGTTTCTAAGTAACTAGAGCTTAAAAAGGCCCTAAAATCATGCTATTTAGAGCTTATGTGTCAGGTCCCTAGTACCCGTTATGTATTAGTCAGTCAGTGAGCCCCTGGGTATCTGTGTACTACTAATACTAGAGTTACACTGAGCTTTCCCATAAGGCATGGAGGTCAGCAATAGAGTTTCAATGGAACAGGAGCCCATCCGCCCACTGTGTCTCCCCAAATTGCTGCAGTCATTTTTATGGCCACACTAACCCTGAGGAGCGTGGCTGGATGCCTGTGTATGGCAAAAGGACAGAGGCTTATTTTCTAAGGCTTAACACTCCCATCTCTCCACAGAGTGTGCTGCCTCATTCTCCTGTCATTGTTACATGGCGGCAGATGACAAATTGTAAAAACAAATAGGGAGAACTTGAGCTGCCCTGTTACACCCCTAAGCATGAGGTAGGTTAAAGGGTAACATGGCTCTGCACTGGACAACCTCCATTAATGTACAGCTATGTTTGAGCCCAATGGGCACTTGCCAAATCTACAACTGAAGTTGACAAATGGGAATCAACACAGAAATATTAAATCCAACTTGAGTGCATAGAGGGACACACATGTGGGCCCTGTCAATTCTAACTCAAACCCCCCCTTCCTTTTCTCTCCTTACTGACGTCACTCTCGCCACACTTCCAGCCAAGTGGTTTGAGAATCAACTGCTGTAAGAGAGAAACCGAGGTTTGGATAAAATTTCTTTAAACGGTCTAAATCAAACATTTATTTCATTGCCGTTTGCTCTTCCCAAATCCTCTCCAGGGTGCTTCTTACTCTAGTACATGTGGACAATAAATGAGACACATATGTTAGACAGGTGGTGCAGGAATTCTAGGGACTGAAGAAAATTAAGGATAAGGGTGGACATTGTTTTAATGAAAATTAACTTTAAAAGTGTACTCCCTTACCCATGGGAGTACGTTAAGTGTCTTATCTTGTTTAGTAGATATTGATATGTAGAAATGAGGCAAGGCTTTTTGGATTAATCATTTGTTGATCAGCAACCACTCGGGGCAGTGACTAAGCACATGCATCATCCCAAAAATCATGTCCTACCCTGGTTGCCTGGCAACCTCACTGAGACAAAAAGACTCAAGGGAGTTACTGCCCCCAGCTGATGTTTGCCAAGTTATATATACTACAAGTAACTATCCCAAAACCATTAATGTAATTTTTACATCTATGTTTCTGTACGAATTAAAAGAACAAGATTCAATGTGCAAATTAGTGCGCTTTAGAGGTGTTAATAGGCAGATTTTTTTAACTTTGAAGTAAGCCAGGCTAGCTCTCTCCCCCTGCTTTAAGTCTTCATGCTAAGCTCAGCTAATCACCTTCTGGCTTCAGCTTCGTACTTAATGCACAGATATGACAGTGGTATCAATCTTCTTATTCAACGTTTAGAAAAGGAAATAAAAAGCCCTTTCTTAAAGATAAGCCAGGCTTCTTATCACACGTCTATTCACTGGATACATAGAGATGAAATGGATCAAATTTCTCTCCTCTAAATTTTGAGTTGGAAACAACATTCTTTCCCAAAATGATTGACTTTTCCGCTAAATGTAAAGCTTAGGCGGAGACTCCTGTGCTGGAACCATCCCTGTCAGTGAAGCAGAACAAACTATAAATCAAACGCAACCAGTTGAATGTGTGCTTATAGGCCACATTGGTCTTTCAAACCAAATTTATTGTTCACAGCTATAAGGGGACTTGACATTGTTACAGGGAGCACATGCCGACATCAAATCATGGTTTTAAAAAGGAAATTCTCAGATGTGCACTTCTGCACCTCTCTCAGGGATGATATGTCTTTGTCCATACCAGTGTTTTATCTGACACCATCTGTATGCAATACAGATGTTTTCTGGCTCCTGGTGTGCTCCTAAATAGCTTTATCCACTAAGAGGGATTTGAAAACACTCTACTGAACTAGCTCTCAAACACGTTTCTGAAGCACCGCTACCAGAGCTCTGACAGAGTTGATAATAAGTCCTGGATTGAATAAACACTTAAATCGTAACTCAAGATCATTTTTTCAGCCAGCAGTCGGCCGGTATGCCTTGTGCAGGTAACTGAACTCATATATGTCTTGGTAAGTCCCTGCAAGTGAGTCAGTTGAAGAATAGTCCAGATGAAGGAAAGAGGTCCAGAGTAAACTAAGACCTCCAAAAAAGTGATAGATCAGAAAAGAGCGGGGGAAGGAGAAAAGTTTACAGCCAACACGGTATAAACAGACACAAAGATAATTCATTGCCATTGAGCGGTTCATCAACGGCACCACTGGCCGATTTCCTTCCAGGGGCAAGACAATGCAGAGTTGGTACTCTGACCAAACTAGGAACGAGTTGAGCTCTGACTCAGGGTCTGTTTGACACTGGAACTGTTTTTAGGAGCAACATGTGGTGTCTGATTAATATTTCTGGCTGACAGCAGGAGATTCCAATTGTGTTCATATTACATGCCAGAGTAAACGGCACAAATTCTGCATCATCACTTTTTTGCCATATTCAGTCATGCATCAGCATGACTATTGCTGAGCACCAGAAGAGTGTGTCAAAATGATCTGAGTCTGAGTTTCCCATCATTGTCATTACTCTCTAATACGATGAAAAATAGCCTAATAGGGGTGAACAAGACTAAAGCCGTATTCAGACAGAGCTGAGCGCTGCATTAAAAAAGCCCCCTCATTTATTTGAATGGAGTAAGTCCATTGGCTCATTGGGGGTGCCAACGCAGCGGGCAGCAGCGAAACAACACATGGCCGTCTGCCAAATAATTGTAATAGATGCAATAGATATCAAGACATATCACTAATACCCAAAAAATGTCAACCAGCTGCTGGTGGTAGTCAGGGGTTGGCCATGTCATCGTCTGGGGACCATAAATGTCTGTACAAAGTTTTATAGCAATCCATCCAATAGTTAATGAGATATTTCAGGATGTACCAAAGTGATAGATCGTTGGACCAAAATTGCCATCCTTAGAGACATGTCACTAGCTTGGCTAAAATGGTATTAGGACCAATACACAAGCTTCAAAATACACCCATCGTTATCCTGCCTACAGACCTGATTATGGAGTGGGGAGGGCAAAAATTCAAATTACTCCTAGTAATTGTCAATAAAAAACAAACCAAAAAAAAACCACTGAAAATATATCACCTTTCTGTGAACCGGCTCTGGAGCAGACAGGCTTAGTTTTGCCATTACAGCATCCCTCAGGCCTTCACTACGCTGCCTGAGCTAACCAGCTTCAAGGCTGAAGGCAAATAAACCGGCCTGACGTGTCTCACAGCAGACAGCTATGCACGCTCCATAGATCACACCGTCATGATGTCATCCTTCACCCGGATATGAAGGCACGTGCAGCTTTAAGCCTTTTGACGAAGATGTCATCAGGGCTTCGTGGGTTGAGCAATAAAAGTGCAATTGAGGATTAGGGGTTTGTGCTGAGCCCCAGCTCACCTTTTCTCAATAAACATTTCAGCTTAAGGAAGCGTAACACAGCCAGCGGAGAGCTATATTACTACGAAAACCCCAGGGCAGCCAGAGGACACAACATCTGGGCCGTGTGTGTACGTGTAAATGTTGCCAAACAGTATCTCTCCTCTGCAGTCTTAAATTTAACCCAAATTTCCCATTAAAATAGAGGCCCCCCGCCCCCTCCCCCTGAACCTTACAGACAGGCAACAAATTGATCACAACACACTTGAAAACGGGGAGAAATGGATAGGGAGAGGACGAGAAAGAAAAAGAGGACAAAGAAGACAAATGTTTTCCTTAGCAGCCAAACAAAGGATCCAAGCAGATGGGATTCACACAGAAGGACGGAA
The DNA here is from genome assembly GCF_004354835.1 of Perca flavescens. Classification (NCBI taxonomy): domain Eukaryota; kingdom Metazoa; phylum Chordata; class Actinopteri; order Perciformes; family Percidae; genus Perca; species Perca flavescens. The sequence continues at coordinate 12,413,095 of NC_041345.1, forward strand.
AGAAAAGAGAAATGGTTCACGACTTGACACAATACACAACGGGGGTGTAAAGAATCAGTTACACCTGTTGGAGTGGCTGGCTCATACAAATAATAAAGGAAGTCATCTGGAAAAAATATTACCAACACAGGTGTCTGCATCAAGATGTGGAAACATATTTTTCAGACTGCTGAATGATAAAAGTGATAAACCAGGTCTAATAACTATAAAGAGGGAATGCTCAAAAAGAAGAAAAAGAAAAGCGTTGCTGGCCAGGATAATGCCAATCAAACTCAAGCAGGGCCAAATATGGTTTTATAAGTCTATTAAATATCCTCTCCCAATATAAAAAAATGAGGATCACTGCATCTCATTCTGTCCTTCTTCCTCAGCTATTTAACTTCTGAACATCTCAACAGACGGAGTGCACATGTGTGTCACTCACAGAGAATGTTGATTCACCCACCAGGACAAATATCAGGTGTCTGTATGCACATATGGGAACTATCACAATCTCTGCATCTCCCTCTATGACTCTCTTTTTGTCTGTCTTTCCATCTCTCTGCGTATCGGCTAAATGGGGGTGTAAGTATTTAACAAAGAGTGCCAGTGGTGCAGAAATAAATTAAGTGTGCTGGAAGATTGAGTGCTTATTTTCTCAACTTCACCCAGTCTTATTACACAGTTTAATGGGAGATCCTCCAGTCAAATAATGCGTGTTTAGAGTAGATTATGTCAACCATACACTTCTGCTCTGAAAAGTTCAAACACATTCGTCATTTCACATGAAAAATGAGCAAAATATCAGCCGGCATTTGCAGTTTTTCTATTGTAGTTGTGTATTGCAGTTGGGCTTTTAGTTAAGGGAATAGTTCAACATTTTGATTAAAATACTGTACACTTATTTGATTTCTTGCCAAGTGTAAGATACCACATTTACATCTGTCTATCAATTATTAAGCAACATAAATGGCAAGCGGTGATTGTACACAGCCAAGCTAGCCATTTCCCACCCTATCCCGTCTTTATGCTAAGCTACGCTAACCGGCTGCAGCTTCACATTTATCATATATAGCCGCTTTCACACATGCACTGTAAACCTGAAATTATCTAGACATTACCCAGCGGAGATGTATGAGAGAACGCAAATGTCTGAAACATTTGGATCGGATATCAAATGGGGATTACCCTCCCTGCTCCTTAGTACAAAATTGGTGTAATCTCTGATTACGCTGAATGTGTAAAAATTCACAGAAAGTGATTGGGCGTGTTGATGACATTTCATGCCGCTCGCACAAAACTGGAAGAAAAACATCTGAGGGTGAAGAAGGAGGTGATTTGCATGAATACAGCAACGAAAATGTCTAACTGGAGAGACGACCAGATTCGGGAACTTCTATTGGTTAAGGCCGATGCCAAAACCGTTAGAGAACAGCAAGAGATTTAGCTGTTTATGACTAAATTATGAACGGCTGCATGATGCGGTGTAATCTGTCCTGCCTGCAGCACGCTCTACCCAGCGCCATCCCTTGTCTAAACCAAACAGAGTATTTCCAGTAAGTGAGAACACATTCGACACGGACAATCTCCTGTTATGTGCTACATGTGTGAGAGGGAACCTCCGGGCTACGTTGGGACCTAATGTCTCGGACATAGTCTGGAGTTCATATGTGAAAACGGCTATACATACATGAGAATGAACTTCTCATCTAACACTCGGCAAAATTAGCAAAATTTCCCAAAATGTCAAACAAGAAATTAAGACTTGTGACGCATAAAAAAAGTCTTGTAAGTAAACTTGTAATGGGAGATACGTATGTTGCCTCCTTATTGTAACTCAATTTCATGGTAACAAAAGGATTTTGTTTACCAGTTCTTGTCCCTGCTTTGCTATGTAATACTGCATGTCTTATACTGTAGGCAACACTACACCATTTATAGCCCCAGCTGCAGCCACTCATCTCTTCAACCTGCTCCTTATTTTGGCCCCTCTCAGTCTTTCCACTCTTCTCAGAGTCATCATTCCTTTTCCTTTAATTTCCCCTCCTCTAATCAATAACCGTTGCTTTGTAGCTTTCATCACCCCTGAAACAGACTCTCTCTCAGGCTTTTCATCCATGGCGAATTGGTCTTTTCAGCAATTACTGGGTTTTCTTCATCCTGTTCTATCTTCATGGCCCATTTAATTTGTGTTTCTGAGTCAGGATTCACTATCTCAAATGTAGCCCTGACTTTACAGAAGCAGGCAGGCTTCTAAAAATCGGAGAAAAAAAAGAAAAAAGCAGAGAACTGGTTTGATTTTCATCAGAAGATGAAAATCAAACCAGAAGATGAAAATCAAACCAGCCATTTTATTCTTTCATTTACCCTGCTGCTTACCGCTACTTTTTCTCTGTTAATTGGAACCATCTTACATTTTGCTCATTTCTCCAAAAAAAATCCAGAAGCCACAAGCCCATTTTTCCATATGTCTCCTTCCTCTGCTCTCTCTCCCTTTCTGAAGATGAAAATGAATGTGCGAGGTCAGTAGCTGGGCAGGGAGTGGAATCTAAGGAAATGACAACACCGAGTAAATCCTTAGGTGCAGCTGTAATAGCATAAATCCGAGGAGTGACCCCACTGACACGCGGGGATCATACATCTTAAACTCACGATGGATGAACAAGAACATCAGCGAGTACTAATAATAGTATATGCAATTTCCAAACAATTATTAAGTGGCAAAATACATACATGCTAAAATTTTAGCCAAGTACGACTTCTACTGATTCACCTCACAGACTGTTATGGCCATCATCCTTGCCTGCAGTCATTCTTCCCCCCGTCTCATTTCCTTTGTGTCAGCAAATGAAAAGCACCGTGCAGTAAAAAAAGAAAAACTAGCTGAGATGTGAGCCAACAGGGCTATGAGCACAGCCACGAGGCCAGGTCTACTCTACAGACACCAGGCAAGACCTGCAGCCCCTGGGGAGGGACTAGTGATACAAACTGGACTGATCCCCAGTTAAATATAGTATCCAGCTAGAATGGGATATCCAGATTTCTTCTCCTTAGGTCAGTAGTTTGGATCTTTTTCTTTTCTATCCCTTCACTCTTCCTCTTAGCCCTAATGGGAACAAATGTGGAGGGATAAAGACACAGAGGAGGATAGAGAATAGAGAAATAAATAGGGAAAAAAAGGCCAATACTACACCCTTGGTTTTACACACAAGACACATCCATCTTATGGGGATCAGGGTGGGATTTCCTCAATTTCATCCTACACGCTCCCCAAACACTACATATACTACATATCCTATATTTCCTTTATCATAAAGGTGACAGGTGCAATGCTGTCATGGATGTTGTTACAGTTAACAACAAGCTGCATTTACACTAGAGTGCGGATCGGGGTGCATTTTCTGTCTAGGCATTAAGATATTTATGTCCGAGCCCGACACAGTTAAAATCTCGTTTTTTTCACACACTAATGACACATGTACATTGTTTGTGTGGAAAGCCCGCTTTTATTAAGCAACTGTAGTCGGCATTCGGAAATGTCAACAGATGAGCGCATACGGGGCAACAAGCGCACGTTAACACAGGCGCGCACCTACATAATACGATTTTTTTAAATTTAAAATGTTCAATGCCTTATCGCGCTGATGTGACCGAGCCCGACCCGAACCCGAACATCATTCCGTTTCCCGGAGCCATAGGGCACAAATGTTTACTTTTGTTGGACCAATCAACAATCATCTATCAACTATCAAAATTGTTTCTTAATAATTTTCTGTCAATGAACTGTTTGGTTTACCAACAAATCGAATGTTTCGGCTTAAACGTAAAAAAATATCATGAATCGCTGGATCAATAATTACACGTTTCTGGCCGACAGGACAGAGAGCTGGCTCAGTTTCTGTGACCCATGGAGACTTTGTGAGACTGATCGCCACTGACTGCCCGCCGCAAAGACGTCACCCTGTGTTTTAAGAGGGCAGGAAAAAAATACTGGCCCTAGGAATCATTCTACCCCATGGAAAAATAAATCAAGAGGGGAAAAGAGGTAGATGGAAAAAAGGAGTTTAACAAGCGACCAGTTCCCTGATGACAGTGCATGACAGAAGTAAAAAGATAGAGAATGTCAAAGTGTTAGGAAGAAAATGAGAAAGATACATTAAATGAGAGATAAGGACAGCCACAGCACAGGTTAGACAGATGTTTTAAGGCTGCATTGAATATAAGATGTGCGGTTTGTCCACAAGTGACTAAAAATCAGGCAGGAAAAAAGGACGTTGTATGTACAAGCGCTCTGGTAGCCGCAGTGCAGGAGGCCCCGCTTTCTCACCGGTGTAGGCTTTCATGTGCTGGCAAAACACTACCTAACTTCTACTGCTGCTGCGGTCATTTGTTTGCTGCAGTCTCTGTTCTCTCATCAACATTTAAACTCATACACTTTCCAGATTGTCCAAATTAAAAGAGCTACAATTATTTTAAACAGGAGATTTCATTCAATTATGTGTGTCAAGTGACACTAATCCATGAAGGTGAATGGACACACGCCCAGCCAAAAAAACATCGCAAATACTGTATGTCCTGCCTATGTCTATTTGGTAATTGAAGAAGTAATAATATCCAGCATGTGCCTTTGTTAAAGAATCTGAGGGGGCAGGTGTAAAAATGATTTCCCAGCCTGAGCCAGTGCAGGTTGCTTGCTATCCACTTACAATCATTCGCTCAACAGATCTAGCCAAGGCTCACTTGTTTTTCATTTTGCTTATTTTGGATGACTACAGACAAGAGGTCATCTGCCTATATATACACTAGATTGATGGAGCATCCAGGAAAAGAGCCAAAGAATCAAGAAAAAGGGCCAGCTAAACTAGTCGTGTAAAAATGAATTATGGGAAGTAAATAATCCCTTAATCCAATGGTCTATTAGTATTGGTAGAGTCATGAATCACACATCAGGATGGCATTAAATGTTTTCCAAAATCAACTCTGAGTCCTCCTAACTAGGTTTTGGGTGCAGCGAGGCAGACTTGCATTGTGATTTTTGGTCCAAACAAATCAGTTTAAGTGCCTTACTAAATGAAATGAAATCCCAAAGTGGGAGAAAGGCTGCGATTGTTGAGCCACGGTGCTAATTGGGCCGTGTGGCCATAGTCAGAAATCCAGCCAGGCAACCGTGCCAGCTTGGGCTGTGGTCAATCACACCACACTGTGGGAGTACTGGCACCAACTGCACTGTGCCTACTGGCAGAGGTCTCCCTACGGGAAAACTACCCAAGGTCACAGAGGCTAGTTTTGGATCAGAGCATCACATAGAGCTGGTCAGTTTCTGGAACTAACATGATTGACGGGACCATTGGATTGCCCGAATATGTGTTTCAGTCAAAAAGAAGCACTAGAGAGCCAGAAGAGATTTCAAGAGCATGTTTGGTGATCTCTGGGGTTTTTGATGGTTACTGTGGTTATTGAGTTTAAAACAATGAATATTCTAGAGATGCAGTAACTTGGTCCTTTAAATCCAACCAGATATCCATGGCAGGGTACTAATGACAGAGGAAGGAATGATGCTGCAGACAACAGCAAGAACTCCAACACCCAGCTGACGAGAATCTGCACGCCAGACCTGCTCTGTAAAAACAAAGAGATGACTCTTTGGGATGGTTTCTTGTTTGCATGTTCTCCCCATGTTTGCGTGGGTTTCCTCCGGGTGCTCCAGTTTCCCCCATTGGCTGCCCACTGCTCCCTTGAGGGATGGGTTAAATGCAGAGAATGAATTTCGCTACATGTACGTGTGTGTGACAAATAAAGTACCTTTAGCTTATGAGGCCCCTCAACCCCTTTAGCCTGACACAGGCCTCCAGTGCCTGTTGTCATTTATGGCTCTTTCATAGCTGCGACGGATACAGTTGGCTGGCTTTGCTCCCTCCCTGAAACCACTTCATAGAGGCTTCACATCTTCAAAGTACCCCCACACATTTGTATGGAAGCATGATTTGTGCACAGTGGGATTTGCTCGGGAGGCACATGTGTGCAAGGCATGTCATGTTCATGTAATTTGTGCACAATCATGATAATCTGTATAAATACTGGGGGCTATTATTTTTTTTTTTTTTACAAACCTTTCTTGATCTACTATTTGTTTACTGTAATCAAAGTGCAATATTGGATCTTTTCTGCATCCACTTCAAGGACTTGAGAAATCTTATATATCAAAACAAAATTCTGCAACGAATGGTAGAAAAACAAGTTTAATGTAATTATAATTACTGCAGCAGGTGTTAGCCTAAAGGGGCATACACGTGCAATGAGATCAAGTGTGTAACATGCTAAACAATGTTAAGGCTTATATATATATATAGAGATGTTCCGATACCGATACCAGTATCGGTATCGGCTCCGATACTGCCTAAAACGCTGGTATCGGTAAGTACTGGAGTTTATGCACCGATCCGATACCACGTAATAAAGCCCTAAAGAAAATCTACGTTAAAGTAGATTATTTATGTTCTTTTTCCGTTATAACTGACTGTCAAAATGGACAATAAAAGAAAGTTCTGTGGCGTTCATCGTTTGTGTTTGTTCATGTTTCACAAAGATAGAAATAATATCACATCCATACAGGGAGAGTAGTATACAGCTGTTAAAGCATAATAAAATATATGACACACTGGTATCGGATCGGTACTCGGTATCGGGCGATACACAAGTTCAGGTATCTGAATCGGTATCGGGAAGCAAAAAATGGTATCGGGCCATCTCTACTTATATATTTTAAACACTGGGTATCATTTCAACGCCCAGTTGAGCCCTGGCATACTCTATGTGCAGCAGCAGAGCACGGGGCAGGTGACTGACAGCTTGATGAAGTACCTCATCTTCACTATGCTAACAAAGCGCTCAATCTCCTGCCGCCGCTCACACTGCTCTGCAGAGAATTCCCAAATACGACAGGCCCTCCAACGCAAACTTTACCCCAACACTCAACAGCTTCACTCAGGGAGCACAACTTAGCTCTTGCATGCAACCACAGATTGTAGCAGAACCTGTTTTCTTAAGAAGCTCAATTAGTAAAAGATGACCTAAGGAAGTGGCATTTTTAAGACATGTGTGAGCCAGATTTCAGGGCCCCCTATGCTCACAGAAACAGTAAGCATAGAGGAAAAACATTCAGTGCCAATGCAGGTATGCAGCTGTGGCTCAGGAGGTAGAGCGAGTCATTGACTGCACCACACCAGTTCCAGACATTCCCCTTTACTTTAAAACTTTACTTTAAGTTTCATACAACACAAGGTCCAGTTAGAAATATGTAGATTTACATTGATCCTAGAGAAGAGCAGGCGCACATGTATAGAGGTTCACTCCTCGACGCAGCGGTCACGGGTTCGACTCAGACCTTTGGCCCTTTGCTGCATGTCATTCCCCCTCTCTCTCCCCTTTCATGACTTCATCTGTCCTATCAAAATAAAGGCGTAAAATGCCCCCAAAAAAAAAAAAAAAAAAAAAAAAAAAAAAAAACTTTCATCCCAGGTATGATTAAAAGTCAGCACTCAGCTTCAATTAGCAATGTTAAAAACAACAGACAAAGCCAGTATTCTTGGTGTAGTCATGGACTCAGACCTAAAATTCAACTGCCGCATTAAGACACTTACAAAGTCAGCCTACTATCACCTTGAGAATACAGTGTATCAAGGGTTAAAGGACTCAGCAGGATTTAGAAAAACTTGTCCATGCTTTTATCTTCACGAGACTCGACTACTGCATTTGTGTCTTTACAGGTCTCCCTAAAAACTCACATCACTCCAGTTCTGAGGTCTTCACACTGGCTTCCTGTAGCATATAGAGAAAACCAGGATAATGGAAATAGCACCAGCGTTTGGTCACACTAAGGTCAGCTAGCCTAGCCTAGGATGGAGCCCACACTGCACTTTATTTCCCTCTGGGCTCTCTGAGGTTGGCCTCAGCTGTGTCTTGTTCTCGCTCTGTCGTGTGGGGGGGCCTACTGTATACCAATGTATATGTGGATTTCATTTGACAGTCTTACAGGTCAACTTCTGCTATGCTGCTCGGTCTGATGTGTGCGTCTCAATGATTGTCTTGTACACATGCTAGTGTATGTCACGATATGCACACATCAAGCCCTCTACGTAATTAAATTCCCTGCAATGACCAGAGGTCTGATGCACACAATCCCACTTGATCTGTATCATTGGTACAAACATCCATTCACACAAACAGCACAGCGGCTTTCAGCTACTTTCATGCCACACACTTAAACAAACCACAATAATCGACCATTGTTAAAACAACACCGGGTAGAGAAGACAGACAGACAGACAGACACTTTATTGATCCACAAGGGGAAATTCAAGGTCCCAGTGGCTTAAAGACATCACACACAACATACACATACATCATAAAACGGATGATACAATAACAAACCACATTGTAGTTCCTAAAAAGTGAAGTAGAGATAAAGAGGATAAATTGAGGTGAAGTCACATGGGAGCTGTGAGATGCTGAAACTGTGCTGATAAAGGTTGTGATTAATTTCTTGTATTAAATGATAACAGAAACTTGCCAAAACAAGTGACTACCATGAAGACTGATCTCATTTACCAAGACACAATTATAATTGTTTTATTGAATCTTCCTTCTTCCAGCTCCTTGTCCCCTCAGATCTTTAAAAAAATAAAAAATAAAATATGCATTCACAAAATAGGGCTGACAGCTGAAGAAGGCACTAATTCCCATGATAATGACTCTTCCCTCTCAGGATGCAGAAGGAAAAACAGCTAATCGTCATCAAATTTTGGCTCCAGGTGTCACCCACATGTGTGCGTAGGGCTGTAATTAGTTGAGTCCCCGAGCAGCCAGCACACTAATGAGGCCTCCGCTCACAAACATGTGAGCAAAGAGCTCCGTCGCTGCCAGCTGGCACCCACTCTTACCCCTTTCCTCCAAAAGAAAAAGAAATATTTCCACACACACACGAGATTTGCTAAAGCAGCTAAAACCTTCAAACGTCCCCCTTCTCTTTCACCCCTGCACTTCTTGACCCCCTCAGATCCTTTTCCAGCAACCAGACTGACCAACATTCATTAAGTCATCCTTTTGTTTATACACACACACACACACACACACACACACACACACACACACACACACACACACACACACACACACACACACACACACACACACACACACACACACACACACACACACACACACACACACACACACACACACACACACACACACACAGCGTAATTCAAACATGACATTAAACCAAACCCAAGGCAAGATTATCCCTTAGTTTACAATAAAAATAAGCACATAGAGGAGTTAAGTCATAAAATCTAAGCATTGATATATCAATCGTAATTCAGACAGACTCCATCCAAGGCAGCAATGGAATATCCAGATTTTATGCCACCGTTTTGCCAAACTGTTTAGAGTTTGTTCCCTCATTAGGAAAGACACCTCTCCGCACTGCCAAAATTATTCAAACTATAACGATCACTGGCAGAGAGGTGGCCAGTAACACAGGGAGATGGAGAGAGATGAGAAGAAAGAGGGGCACAACATCTGTGCTAAGTTAAACCACTGACTATTACCTATTACCAGGTCCTGAACCCAGCAGGGCCTTGATGGAGGAAGATACAGGAACAATGCACCGTGCATGAGGGTGTTTGGAAAAGAGGGTGAGTATATAGAAAGAGACAAACCCCATGAGTGAGACAATGGGGTGAGAGAGAGCAGAGAAGGGCAAAAAAAAGCTAATGTTAAAGAAGAAACAGACCTGTAGAAATAAACTGTGAATATGTGCATTTTGATACAGCATAACGCAGGTTGAAATGTCAAGCCAAGCCATGACGTTCCGAACCACAGTTCTCCTTACTCCCTGATCAGGGAACGTCTGTTAAGGGAACTTCCCTCGACAAAATTCTTCCATTCAGAACACACTGCAACGTCACCAAGGCTGGTAACGCAAACACCTTGGATACATTGCTGCTACTGTGGAAATGTTACTCCACTGAACTGAAACAAAAACGGATAAAATTATAAATAATAATAAATGTATTCTATTGAAATGTATGTTTAACTTGTGAATGAATGGGTTCCGATTCATTTAAAAAGACGTACGCTGTCGTTTTTAGCGAGGCACAGTGACTGATGGGTAATCTTGCTTGTGAGCTTCAGGCAAAGTGATGAAATCGTTCAGTTGTTCACTTCACAGTTTGCAATTCCCTTTGAACGGAGCATGTTTGCTCCCTACGGTTTGGAATCTTACTTAACATGGCATTAACATGAGATTTTTAAAAGCAGGAGAGGATGTGAGTGCATCATAGTGTTGTTACAAAGAAAATAAAAGTCATCTCCCAGTCATCACTGTAAAAAAAAAAAAAGAAAAAAGTTGTTTATATATTATTATCTTGCACTACTGTGTTAAATTGTATGCTTCATGTCATCACACATTTACTGGGGAGAATGCTGCTGTGTGTACAGAGGAATATTTCTGCTATGTCATGTTTACATCTGGAAAGAGAAATGAATGTTAAACACATATTCAGCAGTAAAAAGCTGTGTTTAACAGTCACACTACACATGCAGAGTGTCAGAGAGTCAGTGTATGAGAGACTGGCTATTAAATCACGAATGGTATTGTTCCAGCCAACAAGCATTATCGTGTATGTTGGCTATAAACATGGCATAGAGAAGTATTTTTGGCTCAGCTTCAGGTAGAATTATGCAGCTTGTGTAGCTGGAATGTAGAGCTCAGCATTGAGTAAGGCTGTGACATTCTTGGAATGAGCCCCCGGTCTTTACAGACATTATATTTCACATTTCATAATGTTGCCTCCGTATGCCTGTGGTGTTAGTACCAGACACTCGCCAAAGTCTAAACAAGCTTCATTCTGCAGGAAGTATCAAAATCTCATTCTCTGGCAAGTGTTGACATTATGTGAGAATAAATAATTTGTTGGTAGAACAGAATACTGAGCATTTTTGGGACTGAGAAAAAAATTCCCATATCTGTATCGACATATTTCAAATACTTTTATAAAAATGTATGCGGTACTCATTGAACTCTGAATGTTCAATTTGTATTTGAGCTTGCCCTCCATTTTTCTTAAACATAAAAACATTAACAACATAAACCAATTTTTATCAAGGATCCCTTAAATTTGGTTATTAAATATAGCAGTTTGATGCAGAATATATAACAGTTGAATAAACTTATGAAAGACAACGTAACAGTGTAAACATAAAAAAGGTTTTGACTATTAACTTAGTTTAAACTATTAAACAAACTATTCACTAACTAACAAAACACAGAGAGAGAGAGACAGAGAGAGCGAGAGCGAGAGAGAAATTTATGGCAGGATATAAAAGATGGTATGAGTGGCTGCTCTCAGCCACCTATAGAAATGAAACCGCTGTGCTTTCCCTTGGCCCTGCCCAGCGTTCCCTCCTCAAGTCCAAACCCATTCCAGCTTGTGGTCCTCTCTAATTTCACCCAAAGCAGCAGAAGCTTGAGCTGAAAAAGAGGAATCTGGCCCCCAAGTCCAGCAAACTATTCCCTTTTCCCGTCTCCCTCCTCTTCCAGCGACCGCAGATCGACAGCTCTACGGCCAGCACTGGCCTAAAACTATGAGGGGTATTTTCAGCACTGTAATTTGAAGCACACATGGTATACATACACACCAGACACACTAAGAACCACAGACTCAGCAAATTCACGACATATCAAAAGATACAATAAGACAGGAGAGAGCAGACACAAATGTCTGTGTAAGGCACGTGTCCTTACATCCACAAAACAACTTGTCTCATAACGATCAGGTCAGCAATGTGCCGGCCTTTTCTCTCCCTGTGTGCTGGGTCTGAGCAGTCGGGTAGCTTAGTGCAAGAAAGCAGGGCGGAGGCCTAACTACAGGGAGACGTGAAAGACACTCATCTGAAAACAAGAGGCCAGTATAGGGATGTTATGGCAGAGAGGGCAGAACCCAGAATAGCAAACGTAAAAGTAAAAAAAAGTTTTTTTAATGCGACACGTGTTTATCTTTGGTGCTTGATGATTCACCACTTTGTTATCCTTTCACTGTGTGTGATTTATATCTGTAAAAAAAACATTTTAATTGATTTGGCTTCGTTTGAATTTGAAATCCGAAACTGAATCGGCTCTTCAGTAGTGGGACTCACGCACATACGTACACACTTGCACTGATTACAGATGCAGTATATACTGCTCCTCCTGTCCAAGACCTTAATTACCCTACACAGTCTTATTTCCCATAAATACAGCAAAGACAGGGCTGTAATTAGAGCCTATATTTACCCCCACCTGGCTAGGGGAGAACACAGTTCAGTGCTGGCCACAGGGATGAGCCAGCCCCACCCGACCATGCTGCCATGGGTGGAACCAGGACAACAGTGGTCGCCCATGAGCTGTGTCCCAGCTCAGGGGTTGGATCTTTGGAAGGATGGGGGGCACGTAGGTACACCTCCTGCCCAAATGAAACAGACTAGCCTCACGGTACAAACGTCCAAGTTTATCAGCAATAGTAGGACTGTAACTTTATCAGTGACTGATAGAGGTGAGGTGAGCCTTTGTTCTGAGTAACCGTTTGGACTATGGGATAGACACTAATGATGGTACCGGAAAAGCATGGATAAAAACAACATTTGATGGAAATAAATAAATGGCCCATATTAGGCCTTTTGTGTCTGATCTGGTTGTTTTAGATGCATAGCACTTTGATTGTGTATTACAGGGAAATACAAACGCCTGCCACCTCAAAAAACAAAACATATTATGCACTCTATTCTCTCACTTCACTCTAATGCTCTGCAGCTTTCGTGAGACATCCACCCCCCTGACAACTGACTGGCTCTCATGTAAGAAGCCAAACAGACCTCCAAGTGAGGTTACAAATGTAAATCGCTTGGACACTTTCTGCAAACCCTCTCCGTTTACTTTGTGGCCGGATTGGCTTTTTCCTGCCATCACATCACATCTACAACAACAAACTGATCAAAATGAAAACTGGAGAAAATGGCAGTGCGTCACTGTGCCCTTGCATCACAAACAACCAATTTTGTTGAATCTCCTTGTAACCGCTGAGACAACGTGAAATGTTAGGTTGTGTTTTATGGTGTTGAACATTGCTTTGCTGGGCCATTTAGAACTTAGAGCTTCATACTCTTTCTATGCATCCAAATTACTGGCCTCATCATGTTCAGAGGGTTTAAGATTCATCGCCCGCACCCTTTCAATGCTTCTTCAGCAGATGGTGTGTTGAAAGGAGTGGCACTGGCTCTCCCATTCTCTAGTAGTAGTGAGAGAGAGAGTCGCACATCTGAAAACTGTCAGTGTGAGGCTCTGCCCACTCAAGGGACTCCAAATTAAAGCAGGACCTCGGATATTTTAGAGAGATAGGCACAAAGAAAAAGAAAACGAGAGCACAAAACTAAAAAGGGAAGAGCAACCCTCTAATAACTTTGAACTAGGTCCTAACTCTTCTGTGGTGTGAAGTGGTGAAGCCATGTGTGGGGTGCAGAGGAGGACAGGATGCTGACTCAGGCTTCTTCACTCTTTGGTCCTCCTCTCCATAGCAGTAAGACCAAGAGGATTGATGAGAGTGGGGGAAAAAAAAAAAAAAAACTAAGAGACTTGGCTCAATGGTCTGGGGGCCCAGCAGTCTAAAAGCAACCTTTTAGACCACAAATGTAAATTTAAATGTAAAAATATGTTATTAGTTTTACCACGTGTGGGCTCTGCCTTGATATCAACTTTAAAAATGATAAGAAGGGAGAAAGACAGAGAGACAAGGGATCGTGCAAAAAAGAGAGTGAGTGGGCATAAAAGCTAAACTGAACAAAACAACTATATTTGACCTGGTTGGTGGTTACTTACTAAATAAAAAATGTAAAAGAATTCACAGATTTCAGATTTCAGCAACAGTCAGATAGTGTCCACATACAGATTTCATGGACTGCTGAATGCTAAAAAGTAGTGATGACGGACTGGTTTTCTTTTGAACTTTTATGGAATTATAACATTTCCTAATGGCGCTGTAGCAAATGTTCCTTGGCCCAGTACCAGTTCACAGCCCGCAGTGGTGGGAGAAGTATTCAGCTCATTTACTTACAACAATTTAAACTACTCTGTTACAAGTAAGTCCTACATCAAAAATCTTACTTAAGTAAAGGTACATAAGCATCAACAATCAACTAGATGAATGTAGTTTAGTAAAAAGAAGAAAAAAAAATATTTGTCTATAAAATGAAGTGGAAGTATAAAGTAGCATAGAACCGAAGTACTAAAGAGAGAATGTGTGACATGCACCTCCAACACCAAAACAAATTCTTTGTATGTGTAAAAACATACTTGGCAATAAAGCTTTTCTGATTCGGATTCTAAAGTAAGCATATATTAATATCATACTGTAAGTACACTACTGGCGGTCCAGGAGTTAGTCTTACACATACTAAAAAGCTGAAACTTAAAAACATATTCCTGGGTTCAAATCTGCCTTGAGACCTTTGTCGCATGTTTTTCCTCTCTTTCTCCTCTATACGGTCTGTTGCTTACCACTGACAACACTCTAATGGACTGAAAAATCCCATATATACTTGGCTGGAATGTCCAAGCTGCTCATCCCCACCACCAGTAACCACTGGGATCTTACTGGAGACACTGTTTCAGACAGACAGACTACACAGCACTGATTCAATCGGAACTAATGAGACCCTTTGACTGCAAAAAGTGATTTACATCAAACTTTAGAGCAAATTTGTTAAACAGAGTGTGCGGAGTTGCAGAGGACTTGGGATAGCATTTATTGAAAAGCTGTGCTTGATGTCCCCATTGCAGGTCTGGTAAGAGAGACTCTGCAGTAGAGAAAATTCAAACAAGCCTGCTGAAAAGCAGTGTGTTAAAAAGGACTTCAACACACCTGCTGTAAACATCCAGGTTCAAACGCTGGGAGGGGAGCCAGCCTAGCTCATGTTATTTAAGCGAACACAGGCGCACGTGCACTGTATTCACACTCTTTATTGCGAAGGCATCCAGTTCTGAGTGTGCCACAAAGAAAATAATCCACATGTACCTTTTTCACTGCCGACTCCCTCCCTGTCAGAGTCAATGACATCACATACCTCTGATACAGTATGCCTTTCACGAGCTGTAAACATTTCAAAAAACGCATACCCATGGGGGGAGCACGTACACATTAGGGTTGGAACGGTACATGTATTTGTATTGAACCAAAACGGTACGGGCGTCTCGGTTCGGTACATGAATTTTCACGGAGAATACACAGTATAAAAATTAATAAAACTTGCGTGCAAATTAATTAATGTAATGCGGAACTACTGTTATATACGTGTTTCTTTAGGGACACCCAATATGTATTCCTGTCGCACTTAATAGCAAGAATACTTTCTTTTATCTTTTGTGGGGGAAGGTCTCGCCTAAGTAGAATTTTGTTTTGTTATTATTCTATGTAATTTGCACTTTTATAAATAAGAACTGCTGTATTTTCAGTTTTATAGCTGATTGTCTTATTTGTTTACAAGTTACAGATGGAGTCTGGAGAGGATATGGGGTACTTATTGTTTACTGGGAGAGACTATATGACACTAGGTGGTACACCCTGAGACATACACAATAAAAAAAAAAAATAAATGCCTCCCCTAATACACAGACAATCATACGCAGAGACACAGGGTGATGTGCCTTCCAGGTATTTCCGTGGTCTAAAATGTATGTCAGTTGCGGCATGTAGTGTTTTTGCAGAATTCCTCATATTTACAAATGAGAGAGCCCACGGCTTGAAGACAGAGAGAGCATCTCAGTAATTAAAACACCCTGGGAGGTCCACCACTGAAAAGTGTGAGAATATTTGCTCTACATTGACCGGCCTCTCACAACAGTCGCCCCCCTCCTCACATCTTAATCTTCCCTTAACATACAAATGCTCAACCACTCCACTTCCTCATTGCTGCTGGTTGTGAGAGAGTCCTATTGGCTCAGGCCTGGTTGTCATTGGTGAGAGATTTCCAATGAGGAAAGAAGAGAGCGGTGAGAGAGGAGAGGTTCATGGTCGTGCTAAGTTAGTGTGGGATGGGTACCGTGGGAAGAGGAGAGCGGAGACTGTAGCTTGTGTAGCAAATCCATAAATCAATAGTAGATGAATCACTGAGAGTGGCCAGTGGTGAACTAACGGGGTCAACTGTCAACATGCTTATCATCAATAAATGCAGTGTGGAACAAACATACTTACAGTAAATGGCAGTGGAGTGATAAGGACTCTTTTTCTGCCTTGTTTTCCTTAAATAGGGCTTCATAAAGTTCTGTCTGTACTAAATACATGGTTTTCTAGGCTGGATTTGATTTCCCTGTTTTCTAAGAGCAGTTGCCAGGTGTTCAGAACCGTGTGGTGAGGGCGTTATTAGGGGACTTACCTGAACAGGTGTCAGCTGGGCTCTGGGGTCAAACACTCGCAGCATCTTGTCCTAGACAGATGAAAGAATAAAAAAACAAAAATACATAAATCATACAGTTGAATCAACACCTCTCTACAGTTTCAAAAAAAGCTGAACATCATAACCTTCATGAGGGTAGGATTTATTGCCAGACGGTTGTATTAGACTGCATTAGTTTTAGATAGATGTACCTAATAAATTGGCAGTATAATTAAGACGTGCAATAGGAGGTCAAAGAGCATGTGCAAGGTCAAGATTTAAAGTTCTCACAGAGAAAGGGGAAGGAATGAAATGCTCCTCAGTCAGCTGTACGTTTTTTTCTCATAGAAACGAAAAATAGACAACCGAAATATGAAAGCCGCATATTAAAAACATTAATAAAAGAGTCCCTCCACCTTAGTATAATTCAGTTAAAGAATAACACAAGCTCTCTGAAGTTTCTCCATTTATCAGTGTGATCTGACTGATTCATCGTCGGCAAATGCAATCCAGTGACCTCTCTGAAGCCTCGTGTGCCTTGACCCCGGTCAGCCCAAACACGCATTTGGCATCAATCACAGCAGCCAATCAGAGAGCCTCCTGCGTGATTGAGAGGAAATGGGGCCTAATGGGATCAGGCTGTGACTGGGACATGCGTGTATTTCTACCATGTCACTCAATATCGCTGTGTGACTGTGATCACAGCAGACATACAGGGCTGATAGCAGGTAATAAGTATATAGACTTAGACTAAACCAGGCACACACTTAACTCACATATACACGTCAAAGAGAATCAGGAAGCTGACCATGACACAGTCAAGCGCACACACACACACACGTATCCTATCAGGCTGCATCCAATGTTGAAGCAAATGATCAATGTGAGCTTTTGCTTGTCTTTGTCCTGCTCTCCACAGCAACCCAAGCCAGGATTTATTTGCGGTTGTATTAGCTAACATAGCAAACGGGGGGTTTCTTACTGTGCCCTCTTTCTCTGTCTTTGTGTTTGTGTAGTCTGCCCACCCACTAATATGATGCCCCGAGGCTTGAGGCCTCTGTGACCTAGGTCTAAGCCAAAGGCTCAGGGAGCAATGACACACACACACACACACACACACACACACACACACACACACACACACACACACACACACACACACACACACACACACACACACACACACACACACACACACACACACACACACACACACACACACACACACACACACACACACACACACCTGTTGCAAAAAAACAAAATCTGGTTTAGATAGCCAACTAAGGCTACAACTAACAATTATTTTCATTATCAATTAATTTGCGGATTATTTTCTCAATTAATGAAGGAATTCTTTTGTCAATAGTGAAAAATTACCATTACAATTCCCAACAGTCCTAGCGGATATCCTCAAATGCCTTCTTTTTTAGGAGCAACAGTCTAAAATCCAAATATATTTAGATTATTATCATGTATGACAAAGTCATAAAACCCCCAAATTTTAGGCATTTGGCAAAAATAAAGACTCAATTACCAAAACCGTTGCGGATTAATTTTCTGTCAACTGACTGTGTTGGAGCTCTTTAGCCAACCATCATTTCAGTTCCCTGACCTTGCGAACGCACTTTAGAATAACCAAATGCACACATATCTACTGCACATATATACAAACATTTACATTTGCCATATTAAGTTCACTCACTGGCATATCAACCTCAGTGTTGTTGTGCAAATAAAAACATGAGGGAGGATACTATCTGGCTGTGCAAACACAGATGAGAGGCTACTCAAGTACAGATGTGTCCACCAAGCCACACACACACACACACACACACACACACACACACACACACACACACACACACACACACACACACACACACACACACTCTCTCTCAAGCCTATGACAATAACCCATATAAATACACACACACCAGGTCAACTCATAAATGCACAGATGGAGGGCCGGGATAGCCATGTGTGCATTTGTGTGTGTGTGTGTGTGTGTGTGTGTGTGTGTGTGTGTGTGTGTGTGTGTGTGTGTGTGTGTGTGTGTGTGTGTGTGTGTGCTGAGACAGCAGCTGTTTAATCAAAGTGATGGCGCCTCATTCTCAAGCTGCTGTTAATGAGTTTTCACAAAGAGTTTGCTGCACACAACTTTCACATGTACGCTAACACACACACACACAATGATGCTGGGAATCTTTGACCAGGGGTGCTCCCTCTCTTCACTTGTCAAACACTATGCAATGCTAGCCTCCTCTTCCCAGTCTCCCGCGGTTACCGGTGTCAAAGACTGTTGGGATTGTCAGTTTGAGACTGCAGGATCCCCTCATCAATAACGCTATCTCACTCTTCTCACCACAGGAAATATGGTATGGAGCTCAGTTATAATGTGAAAATTCAAGGCGGACCGTGGACCATAAATCCAGTGACACCTCATTTCTAAAGAGCATACAACCCTGCCCTGTCCACTATTGAGATAAACACAGGCTGTCTTCCCTCTCTGCTGGTACAACCTGTGGATTTTTCTTCCCTGAAATGAATGGCGCCATTCTCTCTCCAAGTGGGTCATAAATATACATCTCTCTAGGTCCAAACCAGGCCTGTCATGATTCCTGCCCTTTGGGGTGGTGGTCTCCCCTTCATCTTCCCCCCAGCAATGCGCCCCAATGTTTACCCTATGGGAGAGCCGGGGGATTGGACCCACATGTTGGCGGGCCCTATTTGCTTTAATAAGTTGGATTGGAGAGATTGAAAGGGGCCTTTTGGTTAAATGACACCAGAGCCCAACAGGGCAAGAACCTCAGAGGGCCCCCCCGACTCTGATCTTGTCTCACATTTCCCCTCTCCTCCTTTCTTTTCAGGTGCCTCGTTCTTTTTTTAAAAGGCCAATAGTAGGGGTGGTAGCTTTTGGCCTAGATGATTATCCTGTCAAGGTTAATGTAGTGATTTGGACATAGCCTGGGATGGGAAGAGTAATTTGTCCCTTGTCAGAGCAAAGACAAACAACAGGGAGTGGACTGACAATCATACCTGTTAAATACCCACATGTGGAAGATTTTTGTGTCAAAGTTTATTCCGTCTCAAGCACAATTAAGCTCATCACGCATTGTCTAAAGTATACACCAGGGGCCCTCTGCCTCACTTTCACATCAATCAGTCTATGTCTAAAGGAATGTGAATTCATAGTGAATAGGTTACATTTGGTATATAGAATTCGTTTCAATTAATAAATAGAAAAATACATAGAGAACTTCACGGTGGTGCACAATTGGGGTATAAAAATGAATTATGTTTACCTCCACTGATCAAATCAAATATTCATGAAACAATTCCAGCTCAACTCATAAATTCTTTATTTCTTTCTTTCCTGTCTTTCTTTCTTTCTTTCTTTCTTTCTTTCTCTGCCCACTACTCATAAACTCACCTCCCTCCTTTCTCCTCCTACACAAAATATTAACAACCTAATGGAAAGCCCATCAAGCTGTGTGATTATTTCCTGATGACATGGGGCCATGTGGATGCATAAAAATTCCTGGGAGACTTTCTCTCTTCTTAGTTTTTCCCTGTATGCTACAAAACTACTGTACTGCCAAAGGAGTGGTGGTCGTCAGTTGCAGTTGCACCAGAAGACGGGAGGGTTCAAAGGGGCATACAGGAGTGCGTACTGGGGATACGGGGGCTCAGGGATCAGGTGGGCTCGTGACAGAACTAAATCCCTGATAGATGTATTCTTCAATCACAGTCTTGGGCCCTTGTTAGTGCTCTAATTAACAAGTTAATACAGTTTCCAGTCTGACAAGGAAATAAATCACAGGCTATTTATCAACTGCGGCCAAGATTTCTTTCTTTGTCATTATTAGCGCATTAAAACAAACTACCTATTAACTTTTACGTCATAGGACTTTCAAAGTGTATTCTTTTTCCCTCTAAAGAACTGTTCACTAATTCCAAATCAAATGTGTGAATTAATCCCCACCCTTTTTATTTGCAATTACCCATGTTGACATTTTGATGAAATAAACCCCATATACTGTATATACACACACTATATAAAACAGAAAACAAACAGCAGTGTCTAATGTGAGGCATGCTGCACTGAATGTGAGCCACTGGCTGCATCTAGTGGTCACACACTGCAACTACAACAAGGAAACCTCAGTCCATACAGGAATAAAGCGGTTGTAAATAAAGCAAAATGGATGAAGATGTAGTGTGTGTTGTGCAGTGTAAGTTGTCATTACCTTGCAAGAGGAAGCCAGCAGGGAACCGTCCTGTTTCCAGCACATACTCTGCAGCTGGTCACCGTGCTGCTCCAGAACTGCAGACACACACGTCGTCATTTAGAGAGATGAGAGAAGGAAAGGACTAGAGACACAATGGTCATGTTGGACAGGGAGAAAACAAGGAAGAAGAAACATGATACTACACACTGAACACAGAATGATGGCACATACACAGACAAGGAGAGAAAAACACTACAGAAAAAATCTTAGGTCACTGCAGGGAGAAATGCAGGAGAGAGATAAAGCCATAAATCAAGCACATCAAAATAAAAAATACAAATAAAAAAAAACACACAATAATACAGAGTATGGATGATTTAAGAACAGATCATACGTCCTTACAGTTTAGGCCCATGAGAAAAATTATGAGCATGACACATATTAGGCTGCAACGCCATAAGTGAGCACAGAGCTTGACACAGATGAAAAGAGATGAGCGGTGCACTTGTTAAGATAGTTACACAAAGAGTGATTTGACATGAACTTAAACAATAAAAGGGGGAGAAAAAAAACGCACTCATTCAAATATAGATTTTTATCAATCAGACCTTGTTCCTCAACCACTAACGAATGAGGACTGAGGGTGATGAAAGACAGCGTGTGGGGTACAGCTAATGAAAAGTTGGATCAGCAGTGAGCAGCAGCAGCCAGGCCAGCTGTCATGGGATGGGTAGAGGGGGCAGTGTTTGTGGGGGGGGGGGTTGAGGCCAGAGGATAGTGACTGCATCCTGAGGCCAGTCCAGGGAGACTGGGACCAGGACAGCAAATCAAAAAATTACCTCTGCTGCTCCGCAGGCAGTGTCAGTCCCCAATGGAAAAAGGAAACCAACCACTTTAATCCAAATATCCATTATATACATGTTGCACATAAATAAAAACAGGCCACAACAAAAATTGAAGACTAACTGACAGAGACTGAAATGTTAAATGCAGACAGTGCATAATGTACGACAAAGACTTTGACAAAATTAATTTGGGTTGTGGTGTGCGTTTTAATATAAACAGTGCACACGAAAAAGCTTTTACAGGCGCTGCTCACGTCGCCAGCTGTAGCTACCTGCTAGTGGTGTATCCTGGCGGCTGGTGTCCCAAATCAGGGGGGACTTGGTGTTGCCCACAGCCAGCAACCCAGAGGAGGTGGGGTGGAAAAGTACCAGCTCCAGCCTGCCCTGACCTGGACGCAGGGTCAGCTCTGGAGCGCTGGGCTGCTGCAGCTCTGGATCACACAAACGCCAAAGCTTCACCTGAACACACAGAGGGAGGGAAATAGTGGGTGGCTGTATCACTTCCAATTTACCACAGCTTACAATTCAAAGATCCAATATGCTCCTAACCAGCAGAAACATTAACATTAAATGAAATGGTTATGATCCGTCTCTGACAGTTGTTTTTTGAAGCCACACCAGACAAGACGGAAGAAGCAGACTTAGAGGATCACTACATCAGGCATCTAAAACATCAAGATGCAGCATCGCAGCCAGAGATCAGGTGGTCAAGTCTCTAGCTGTTTTAGCTAAATGGTGATACCATGGTACTGCATAATTTGGGGTTTGGGTTCAGCTTTGGATTTCTTGTTAATGCTGACATGTGAGAGCACATGAAATTAAACTGCATTAATTCATTTAAAGTCAATGAAAATACTCGTATTTCACTCAGTTTCACTCTAATTTGCTTGCTCAGCACAACCCAGTTGGTGAAACAATATACCCTGTTGGCAACAGATAAGAGGAATGAAAGTGTGCTGCAGATGCTGGGCACTGCAGACCACTTGTGCGTGCGTGCGTGCGTGCGTGCATGCGTGTGTGTGTGTGCGGTAGGTCTGTGTGTGGCCAAAGATCCTTGAGGTAAACCGAGCTGCTGAGTCTGAAGATGCAGACCCACACTCAGCAGATTCCAGTAAGCTAGGGCACCTGTGGCTGAGGATAATGTGCTGAGAGGAGGGAGTCTTCAAAACGTTTAAATTACCAAAAAACAAGCTGGTTCAGATCGTATTCAAAGCTCCGCCAGGAACAACAAAGCCTGAGAGGACGGAAAGTGGACTTATGTGTAAGTATACAAAAACAAGATCAATACAAAGAAAGAGAAAAGAAATCTCACCGTTTCATCTCCAGAGCATGTTGCCAGGAGACATTCATCAAAAGGAGAAAAGTCCATATCAGTCACCAGATCTGACAGAGAGGAGGAAAAACACATGGGAAATAAAAATGACATCAGGGTCACAGCTGTCTAGCTTCATTTCCTTTCTGAGCAAAGGCATTTGCATTTCATTGGATTAGTTTTCTTTAAAAAGGGCAGAGTATCCTTGAAGGTTGGAGTGGTGGCAGTTATGCAGAGGGAAGGGGACAAGGGAGGGAAAGAAAAGGACTGATGTGATGTGCTGACAAAAGAATAAAGAAACCCTACCAGAATGGCAGGAAATCTGCGTGACTGTCCATTCGCCATCTGATCCAGGTTTGACTGAGGACAGGCCCAGCATACCTCCACCTGCAGACACATACACAGAATATGTAATTGATCATACTGTTAAAACCATAAAAGTATTTATAGAGCACACAAAAATACTAAACAAAAACATGATTTCTAGTCTTTTTTTTTCTAGGATTCAGTCTTCTCCATTTTCTGAACTAATAACGTGGACACTTGGTGAAACGCAAGTACAAACATAGCAGAAACTGTACATAGCAGAAACTGTACACAGTTGATCCTTCTGTCTACATGAAGCAAACGTTCCTTTTGACCACACTTTTATAGCCTTACCAGCCTGCTCGGTATTAAAGGCCACCAGCTTGGCACTCGCTTTGATGTGGCTGCCCTGGCAGGAGAAAGAACCAGCTCGGACGTTGTTGATCCATCCCTGGATTTAAAGACATGGGAAAGCACAAGTCAGGGATCACAACGGATAAAAACAAGGGTATGATAATGCAAATAAATAACTGGTGTCAGACTACATAACAGAGAGGAAAATAAATGTAATTCAAGCCCAATAATCATTAGTGCTCACTTAACAAACAGGACCGATAAACCATGCAATAATCATGTGACTGTGCAATACTGCAAAACATTTTATTCTATTTACTTAAATGTATTTATTGTGTGTTTATCTTCAGTGTGTCTTGTACTTTTTCCCCTATCCCTTGCTGCTGCAACAGTGTGAATATCCCCGTTGTGGGATAAATAATCTTTGAATCTTGACATGTATACACAGGACAAGAGCACAACCAACTAGACAACAACACTAGAGAATCCGACAGAAAAACATCTCTTTCATAATATGAAGGAGCACACGTGACCAAGTTGCTGTAACAACTAGAGTAAAATAAAGTGAACACCGAAATAAACAGGAAGGATCTAACTGAGAGCACACACACATTAGTGCCTCTGAATGAGCAAATTGTTGAGGAAGTGGAAGGGTTCCAAGCAATTGCACAGCAGAGAACTCTTAAAACCTCTTTCAACATTAACAAGGCAAGAGCAGCAAGAGGACTGAGTGTCCATACAACACGCTCCAGCAACTACTGTGCTGCTCCTCACAAAACTGTAACAGACTGACCATGACACACATTTGGCCTGCAGACAGCACTTCTAAGCATACATATATATTTTAACAGGATTACATATTCTACATGTGTGTATGTCAAAAACCAAGTGGAAATGTGTGTCACTAGTGTGACAAAGGCTCAAATCCATGCTGTGTTTCAGTTTAAGTTAGAAGATCCCAATAAATGGCAATCCTAAACTTGATTTATTCTGATTTAGCCACATACAAGGTTGTGCTTATTATTCATTCATTAGTTAGCCTACCTCTGCTACTGGCTACCTGCATAGAAGTCTTATCAATTTTGTATTATTTTCTCCTGAACTAAATCTCACGACTACCATTCTGAATCAAAATCTTTTTCAGTGTCTGCCGTTCAGAAAGAGAATTGCTGTTATCTGGAGACTGGAGCATGCTTGCCTGCATGGATAATATTAAGGACACTTACAAAAGGCTTGTCTTCCCTTAATATCTATTTGGTTCAACAATTCCAAGATCTGGTATCTGTTTTTCTGCATGTTTCTAAGGATTAAAGAGATAGACTGAACACATTCTGCTGTGAATCCATCCACAGGCCCATTATTAGAAAGAACCTTGGCACCAAAAACTGTGTTAAGGGGACTGAGTGCCAGCCAAATAAGAGATGACAAAATTAGCCTACTTCTGTGACTACTGTCTCAAACCATGTGGAACACACCCAAATTGTTCTGGATAATCTGAGATGAAACCATCCCACTCATCTTTACTTTCTTGTCTCTTTCGATCCCTATAAGCCTGCTTCTCCTCTCAATGTGTCCTTCTTGCCCCATTTGTTTCTCCTACAGTGTGTGACATGTCAGATCCCGTCACATGACTTTCAGCACCGAAATAGCCACATCCACACATATTCATTGGTCTCTTGTGTGAAAGGCTAGTTTATCATTCACGGCAGCAAAGCACCACCTGCTGTCTCAGAACCTTGGCAGAGATGTGCACGGTCTCTGTAAATACCAGGCATTTTTCTACCTCAGTAAAAAAAAGGTAGGGGATTACATAATTCACCTCAGCAAGAAGAGCTGCAGGCGTTGCAACGTGAAAGAAATGGGTCCACAGGACGAGAAAAATGGCAGATTTGCATGCAAGACACTCCAGTCTTGTCCAGATATGTCGCATGCAGCCTACAGGACAACTATCACTGAGATAGAAAAGCAGCCTGACAGTAATATCACTTATCGCATTTGCCATTCAAACATTTTTATCTTTCCCTCTGGCTTACATAGCAAATCTGTGCAGTCAAAAAAATGTGCAAACCCACTGCAAAGCAATGAGAAAACTCAGTTAGCTAACTTAACGTTATAATATAATATGGGCGTCACTGCATTATCCGATGTAGGCTAGCAGCTCTATGCAACCACATGGCTCGTAGTTTTCACTACTAGCCTATTCGTGTAAATACTAGTGCGTGAGTTGAGATTTTCATGTAGTTGTCTCAATAAGCAGCCTTCCAGATGCAGGAAGTTCAACATCCCTTGCAGGCAGGCGTTCCCCAAAACACAACTTAAGTAGCACAGCTAATAACCACAGCTAATGTTAGCTAAGAGAACTGGCTCGACCAAGGCGCTCGTGTGCTACTCACATCTTTCTTGGCAATTTTCGGAGTGGTGTTTTTGAATTTGGAGGTCTTAAAGCGATTCATGATGCTCTCTGAAATTTACTTTCGTGCCTTCCGGGTGTCTCTGTTGAGCTGGTTGGTACTCGGCAGAGGACTCCTGCTACAGCTGACAGTTCAGGTTGGCCGCGCGGTGTACGCTCGTATTGCTCCACAGAGCTGTCCGCTTGGGCGGAGTTTTTATTTTTTTTAACACTATAGAACACCATGCTCTGGTCACGTGCTGCCTCGGGTCTTAAAACATGTGCATCCCATTTTTTTACTTGACACTTGGGATGCTTTTTGACAATGCAACTATGAATAATTGTTTGGATGCTTTTAGTCATTCATAAATGTTATATATTATGTTATATATGTTATATAACAACTTCGGTGAAGTTTATTAAAATGAACAGTGACGTTTTAAGATACACTTTTGCTGCTAGTTTTTCTTGAGAGAGCATAATCTTGAATCACACTGAATATCTTTGCGTTCTCTGTGACGCCCACTCCGTACCGGACATGCGCAGTGTGTCGGGAGCAGGGGCCGGTGTTGGAATGATGGCGTCCTCGGCTGCCCGTTGTTCATCACGCTGGATTACAGTCATCGTGTCCTCTGGACATCGCAGGGCCGCCGGTGCTGTCGTCTGCACCGGCAATGGAGGGGTCCGCAGTATCTCTACTGTGGGAGCGGAACGACTGTGGCGGGGAGGGAACCTGATGTGTGGCGGAGCAGGGAAAGCGTTGACATTGAGAGGGCTGTCAGGTGAGTGGTGTGGTACTGGCCTGTAGGCTAGGCTAGGCTAGGCTAGGCTAAATGTCTTGTAATTTCTATTTAACTCATGTGACGCATGATAAATCAATTCATTTAACTTAGCTTGATAAGGGCCCAGACTAGCATTTAAGATATGCTTGTGTAATACAAAAACGCATTAGCTTTTATGCACTTTAAGGATAGTTGACGATCAATTTTGCTAACTTAGATTTTGCAGTCGAGTTGAATTTGGTAGCTATTGCTATTGGCATAGCTGCTAGCATATTTTTTTGCCGAACATTCAGTAATTTCTGTAACAGTAAATACAGTAAACAGTGCAAACAAAACGATTTAGCTGTTAGACGGTGGCAAAACTGTACAGTCGCTTGTCAAGTGAGGCCTGAATGCAGCAATAGTGCAGCTCCATTGTTCTAAATGGTATTAACTTACCTTTTTACCCTGTTTTAACACTGTTTTTTTCCAGGTGTCAAATCGCCCCATGCTGCCTGCACACTGTCCTTTCACACTAGTGCCCCTGCTAGCAGCAAGCAGGACTTCTACCAGATCCTCGGCGTACCTCGCACAGCAACGCAGAAAGAGATCAAGAAAGCCTACTACCAGGTCTGCTCCTGCCTTACATGCATCAACAGCTTGTCAGATAAACAATCAAAACAGTAGTTGACAGTGTGTTTGTTGTCCTTCAGATGGCCAAAAAGTATCACCCTGACACCAACAAAGATGACCCACAAGCCAAGGAAAAATTTGCTCAGCTGGCCGAAGCTTATGAGGTTAGTCTCGGTCTTTAATTCAAGCTTTCAGTTGACACTTCTACTGTATATTTTCCCATATGTGTTTTCTTTGAAATCTGTGAATAGTCTAATTTAAAATTGCAAATGCACATCTAAAACTTTGCTCCATGTTTTTCTCAGATCCTGAGTGATGAAGGAAAGAGGAAGCAGTACGATACGTATGGCTCAACGGGCTTTGAAGCTGGTCAGGCCGGTGGTGGAGGGCAGCGCTACTGGTCTGGACAGGCCAGCAGTGTGGACCCAGAGGAGCTCTTCCGCAAGATCTTTGGGGAATTCTCTGGAGGCCGGGGGTTTGGAGACTTCAATGCCATATTTGAACAGCCACAGGAGGTTAGCAAGGATACTGTAAAATGCGAGTGAAAGTTATGGAGTGTCTTTTTGATTTTTGCTTTTGAGAAGTCCTCATTTTTATTTGGTATTTTTTTTATTGATGCATATTCAGAGTGATTCATTTCTTTTTTGGACACAGTACATCATGGAGCTGACATTCACTCAGGCAGCAAAAGGAGTCAACAAAGAGTTTTCCGTTAACATAGAAGCAGCCTGCGAGCGCTGTGATGGTAAGGGTCACGAACCAGGCACCAAAGTCCAGCACTGCAACTTCTGCAATGGCTCCGGCATGGTAAGAGCTCTTCACATACTGCCTTTCTTCAAAGTGTGTTGTGTTGTTGTATTTACTATACACATGCATTGTCCACCCTGAAGGAAACCGTGAACACAGGCCCGTTTGTGATGCGCTCCACATGTCGTCGTTGTGGTGGCAAAGGCACAGTCATTTCCACCCCCTGTCACTCCTGTAATGGGGTGGGACAGACCAAGCAGAGGAAGACTGTGATGGTCCCTGTGCCTGCAGGTCAGTCTCACTTAACTGCCTGTTCTTCTGTTTACACACTGTAAATACCTCCCCAAGGGATTTTTTTTTCTCATCACTATTAATGAGCATGGAAAGTCACCCAGTAGCATATTAGCCATGGACAGAAGCAACTACTGTCTGCTCTGCTGCAGATCTTCCTGACTTCCTAGATGTTGTAGGCTTTTATCAATCAAAATTGTCGGTTTTCATCAACCAAATTTCATAACAAATGGCTTAGAAATGCAGGTACACTTACTGCTGAACATAATTCATAATTTAAATACCTGTCATACTTTCTTCTTGCATGATTTTCTTTTACATCCACAATCATTGCAGCTGTACTTGTATCAAAAGTAGTTTCATTATGGGGCACCCTGGTAGCTCACCAGGTTGAGCATGTACAAAGGCTCAGTCCTTACTGCAGCCGCCAGTGGTTTGATTCCAACCCTAGCCCCTTTGCTGTATGTCATTCCCCCTCTCTCTCCCCTCTCCTGTCTTCAGCTGTCCTTTTTTTGTTTTTTGCTTTTTGCTTTGTTTCCTTTGTTGCCAAATATCCTTGCATATTAATGTGAAACTGTGACAATATTCCCCCACATAACAAATGATAAAGCCATGTTAGAAAAACCCCAAATAATCAATAGTTTGAGCCCCAGCTGCAGTTACATCTGTGTGTTTGAACTCTTCAGAAATCATAATGGCCATAAGGGAAGTAAAAGTAGAACTGTCCTTATGCTTAAATTTAAAGTACTGCTCAAATCTTTTAAGTATGAAAGGAAATGAGGGTTTTATACCATTGAGATAGATTTTCACACTTAAATGTAAATTGTTGTTTGTTTTTGCTTCAAGGAGTGGAGGATGGTCAGACTGTCAGAATGCCAGTTGGTAAAAAGGAGATCTTCATCACATTTCGGGTGAGTATTTACCTCATCTCCTTAATATCAGTACAGATCTCACAACAAACCCAGAAATGGACCAGAAATTAAATGAATCCCCTCTTCATCAAGTGCATGTTCAGGTCAGAGCCACTATAATGGGATTGTCCTCCTGTGTAATGTACTGTAGGTGTGTGGACTAGTGAGAGGCGCTGAGCTGTCTGAGCTCTTTGACCTATAAACACAGTTCAGACAACCGGTGGTGTGCCGCTTCTCGAGACTGGGATGTTTTGATAACCACGTGTGATTGGATGTGATGTGTTCTGGGTTCAAGGTCCAAAAAAGTCCTGTGTTCAGGAGGGACGGCGCAGACGTCCACTCTGACCTTTTTGTCTCTGTGGCGCAAGCTATCCTGGGTGGCACGGCCAGGACACAAGGCCTTTATGAAACCCTAAACTTATCAGTAAGTAGAAGCGCACAGTCTCAGGTTTCTCCTCCAATGGGGAAACATCACAGCGTAATAAATGACTGGATTTCTTCCCTTGCTTTCAGATCCCTGCAGGCATCCAGATAGACCAGAGGATTCGTCTGTCAGGGAAGGGGATCGCTCGCCTCAGTGCCCATGGCTTCGGAGATCATTATGTCCATGTCAAAATAAAAGTTCCCAG